>NW_017731899.1:156967-184880 GCF_001890085.2 Hipposideros armiger
GTGGTGTGTGTGTGTGTGTGTGTGTGTGTGTGTGTGTGTGTGTGTGTGTGTGTGTGTGTGTGTGGTGTGTGTGTGTGGTGAGTGCATGTGTGTGTGTGGTGTGTGTGTGCATGTGTGTGGTGTGTATGTGTGAGTGTGTGTGTAGTGTGTGTGTATATGTGGCTGTTGAGTCCTTGTTTTCTCCATCTTCCTGCTCCCAGGGAAGATGCAGGCCCTGCCCCAAACCCCCCCAACCCCCAGCACGTGAAGAGAGAGCTGCTATCTCTCTCAAGTGCGCTGGAGGGAAGGGGGGCACTTGGCCCGGGACGGGTTTGCTCACAGCGCCCTGGCGGCTGTCGTGCAGGGGAAAGAGTCTGGAGAACTTGAGTCCTGCTCCTGCTACTCCTGTGTTGTGTGTGTGACACTGTGCAAAGTTCCCAGCCTCTCTGGGGCTCAGATGGCTCATCTGTAAACGGCAGAGCTGCTGATGACCTGCTTCTCAAGGCTGCTGTGAGAAGAGGTCCTGGATGCAGACTGCACGGTCACGGTCTGCCTTCCCCGCCATGCTCCCACTGCCCCTCCTCCAGCCCTGGGAATCAGGCCGTGCATTTTCGAACAGGGTCCCCTTTGGAGAGCGAGACTCACTGTTTATAAACAGAGAGCAGACGCTGAGAATTGTTGGCCCGGCCCTCTGAGAGGACGGAGGCAAGGCCTTGAGTGGGGTCTGTTGCTGGGTGATGGCTGTCCCCTTCACCCCTTGTGTCTTGGCACAAAGCCCTGGACCCCAGCGACGGGGGCCTCTTTCTTTAATGATAACAGGAAGAAATGCAAGTGCATGGAATTCCTTCGAGGAAACAGATACTAAAGTCCTGGGTGCTTCTGGAAACATCTCTGGAGGATTCGTGGGGGAAATCAAAGTTGCAGCAAGAATCATAATTGGAAATCCCTGTATTACATTAATTACCCCTCTTAGAGATGGGAGCAGCGGCTTCCCAGGAAGCTTTTAACGTCCTGTCTTTTGGCCTCAGCCGTCTCAGGGCGGCACAGAGAGAGCACGGCCTCGTCAATTATACATGGATGTGCGGGCGGTGGAGTCAGCTCTGCCCTGGGGGGTGGTGCGGGGGTGGGGGGGGGCGTTGAGGGCTCAGCCTCAGACCAGGCTGTGCTGGGAGGGGGAGACGAAAGTGGCTCATCTCCAGGCTGGCCCTCCTGGCTTTGCAACCCCTGGGCTGTGGGTCCCTTCGGAGGGACTTGGGAGTGAAAAAAAAATCATTTGAGTAGTGGAGGTTGAAAGGGAAAATCTGAGCGATGTCGGGAGATCTGTGCAAAGTGGGGCAAGTTCACGTGGAAAGTGGAGCAGGAAGAGCGCGTTTCTCCAGGTTCGCTCGGCTTCCAGCTCACACGTGCTGGGCCCTGGAGTTTGGACGTGCAGCAGGTTTGAGCTGGAAACGGCTTGGAGGCTGTCTGAACCACGCCGTCAAAGGTGGGTGAGGATGCACAGAAGGGCAGTGTCACCACCCAGAGTCACACAGGGGCTGGGGGAGGGTAAGACGTGGTGGAACAGAGCGGGTACAGAGAGGGGGGCCGCTGGGGAAAACCAGGACATCAGATGGGGGACAAAAGGACTTCTCCTAGGTTGGTGACATCACAGGCTGGGGCGGAAATGCCTGCTGCCCCCTCCCAGACAGACCTTCAGGGCAGCCAAGACCCCAGGTCTTGTTCCCTGCTCCCACTGAGGCTGCTTGAAGGGTTTGAGGGGGAAATGATGACTGAGGAAGGGGAGGAAGGAGATGGGGGGGGGGGGGGGGGGGGCAGCAGGGAGAGGAGGCAGACAGGGATGCGACAGGCAGGCCTGGGCAGAGGAGGAGGCCTATCATGCCCGTGAAAGGGGCCGGTGCCGCATAAGCATCCCTGGCATTGGCCAAGCATTTTGCCCTCTCTGGGCTGTGTGCCCCACCTGGGCGACACATGGTGGGACCCCCTGACCCCTCAGAGCTCCCCTGGGCAGGCATTCACCAGTTCCATCTTCTCTGGGGTTTCCAGATGGTTCTCAGGCTCCCCATCCATCCTACCCTTGTCCTCAGGAAATGGGGCACACGGCCTGACTGCATCCCCACCCCCAATGCCCCCCCACCCCACCCCGCTCCCATGAGGAGGAGAAGGGCCCGCAGCAGCCCTCCGGGCCAGAGTCAGAAGTGTTGCACTTTCTGTCCACCCTGATTTGGCCTTAGTTTCAAATACACATTGTTTAGAAATTTTCTGTGCGTGTTTTTAATCCTCTTCCAGTGGCAGTAATAGCTGAGCGTCCTGCCCTGTGGGAAATACCTCCGCGTGGTGGGGACAGCGTGGCGCCAGGGCACAGCCTGCTGGTGTCCCTCAGCCTTCTCAGACACCTGTGAGGCTTGCTTTGTTGTCTCCTTCCCGGAAGAGGAAACCGGGGCCTGGACATGGCAGCAACTGACCACAGTCACAAGGTAGTGGGCGGTGGGGCCGGGATTCCAGCCCCAATCCCAGGGTCCCAAGCCTTTCCCTGCAACTGACAAGCGTGGGCCCTGCAGGCCCTGCCAGAGCTGCTGGATGGAACCACAAACGGCCCTCAGTCCTGCTGGCTGCCTTCTCCGTTCTAGGGCCAGGGCTTCTGCACCTCACTGGGCTCACAGGGTCAGTGAGGCTGGCTGTCCTGTTGCAGGGCCACAGAGGCTACATGATGGGGCTTTGGAAGGTCAGGAGCTGGACCTGCCACTATCCTGGGAAGGGAAACTGGTGGCAGAGGAAGTGCACACGAGGGCTGCTTCTGCACAAAGGACTTGGTCCTTTCTGAAGAAATATTGTCACTTGGTCCTAGTGACCATCTGAACAAGTCACTGTCTTGCCTAAACCCCTCAGAAGTCTTTCATTTCCCATTGCCTTGAGATCCAAGACTGAGTCCTCAGCATGGCCTGGGGGCCACCCTCAGTGCTGCTGTGGCTGTAGCCTTCCGTGTACCCACATCTACCAGGTGTCCAGCCCCACTGCCACCTTTCTGTGCCTCTGCTGACCCGTCCCCTCCCCTCCTTTCTGGCTCAGCCCTCTGCACCTTGCTGCAGGTGCAGGTGTGGTGGGAACAGAGCCCATCAAGGAGCGTCCAGCTCAGAGGCGGGGCCGGCAGCCAGCCTGCCTCCCACCGCCGTGGTGCTGAGACAGGCTCTGCAGGGCTTTCCTCGTGGCCACTGGTGAGCCTAGGATCCGGCTTGACATTCTGGCATCAGGGAGCCATCAGCGCCCCCAACCATATCTGGCCAACACCACGGCCCTGGCTAAATCCCCAGACACAGGAGCCATGTGTGTGTGTGTGTGGGGGGGAGGCGGGGGGGAATGGGAGTGCAGGAATGGTGGCCAGGCCAAGCAAGGAAGAGGACGAGAAGCAGGCCTAGGCTGGGCTGACGGCCGGTCCGTGCCAGGAGGAGAGACTGGGGCTGGTGGCTGTGGGCCTTCCGAGAGTTGCCCAGAGGCTGGGGCATGGGGGTAGGTGATCACCCCAGGGCTGGAGCAGCTGGAGTGTGGCTGGGATGCGCCTCTGCGGTCTGCTGAACACACCCTGCAGATTGGATAACCCACTCAAAGGCTTAACACTTACTTCTGGAGGCCGCTCCATGTGGGATGGGCCCCTGGGGAAGGAGGCGCAGGGTAGGGGGAGGCCAGCGCGGCCGACTCACCGGCTCGTCACAGCGGCTGCTCACCTACTTAAGAGAAAGCTCTGATGGCCTGGCCTGTCCAAGGAGACTCGAGTTCCCTGGGGCCAGGGCGCCTCGGGCGTGTCTGTCAGGACCCAGGGGAGGCTGGCGAGTGGGTTACAGGGCATGAGGCTCCAGCCCCAGGACTGGCTCTGAAGGGAACAACTGGGGGCACGTCGGGGAGAGGCGCCACGGTTGGCAAGGCGGGAAGACCCACCTGGTCGCACCCCGAGCACCCGTGCAGGCCACTTGTCTCCTGTCTTTGTCCCAACCCCTTGATTTAGAAGCTAGAGAGCCGAGCCTCACAGGAGTTATTTCAGGGTCTGTGGTCACCAGCTGAGATGGGGCAGCGTGAGGACCTGACCCTGGCCCCTGGTGCCTGAAAGTCTTGGGTTCACCAACTTCCCCTGTTGTGACCCTCTTGATGTCCAGAGCGCCGGGTCTGGAAAGTTCCTCAGTGCTCATCCAGTGTAACCCCTTCTACTGAAAATGGGATGGCTGAAGGTCAAGGCCGCCCAGCTAACACGAGTCAGAACTGGGGCAGTGGGTGAAGGAGGGGGCTGCCTTCCCCAGACCCTCAAATACTCCCTGTGTTGGAAGCACAGGCTGGGAGTTGATCCACATGCCTGACACCAGCGCCTCACAGGGGTGCTCTGAGGACAACCCAAGGCCTGGGCTCGTGGAGGGGACTTCCCATGGGTCTATGTGGATACAGTGGGTGACTGCGGGCAGCCCAGAGGACAGACGGGGACCCCAATAAAGAAGCTGAGGTGCTTCTGAGAGACCTCAGCTCTGCAGTCTTTAAACATTAAAGAAAATGCTGCCCTAAGTCCTTCACCGCCACTGGGCAGGGATGACAGCAGGACTTGTGTCTGTCCCCTTAGCCACTCTAGGTCTCCATCTAGTTTGTGAATCGTCTGTTTTAACGCGCTCTCTCTCTACTGTCACAGCGTGTGTGCCATGCAGCAGGAGTAGGGAAGAGCGCTCCGCCTCCAGGGTGGGGTGTCTGTGGTTTTCCAGTACCGGAGCGCAAGGTCCAACGGCTTGAGAGCCAGGTGACTGAACCGATGTGGCATAGGAAGGCTTGAATCCTTTAGAATGGGAGCAAGATGAGGATTTCTAGAAATGGGCATCCCAGAAAGCAGCTGCAGAGGTGCTGTGTGCTTGGGCCAAGATTGAGGGTAAGAGGGTCCTCTGGCTAGAGGAGCTGACTCTGGCCTTACCCCCAGGACCACCAAGCTATAGCAGAGGGGAGTGTGCTCTGCCATGTGCCAGCTGTTGTGGACTGAATGTTTGTGCCCCCCACCCCAAATTCATATGTTGGAGCCTTACTCCCCAAAGTGTTGGTATTTGGAGATGGAGCCTGTGGGAGGTACTTAGATTAGATGAGGTCATGGCGGGGGTGGGGGGAGGGGGAAAGGGGGGGTTCTCCATGATGGGATTTGTGCTCTTTTAACAGAAGAGGCACCAGAGAGGTGGTTCTCTCTCTGCCATGTGACGACACAGAGGGAAGGTGGCCACCTGAGAGTCAGGACGAGAGTTCTCACCAGAAACCAACGCTGTCAGCACCTTGACCTTGGGCTTCCACTGGAAGAGCTGTGAGAACATAAATGTTTGTGGTTTAAGCCCCCCAGGCTGTGATATGTTGTCGCAGCAGCACAAGCTGACACCAGCATGGCCTTCGGCGATCTCTGACCCTCTCTGAGTCTTAGACGGCATATTTTAGAGAGGAAAACATAGTGTGCATTTATGTTGGGTCTGCTCACAATAGAACACCACACTCCCTTTCTTTTGGGTAATTTCTCTCCAGTTGTGTGGCTCTGGGGTTTCAGCTGAACAGAATTCTGTTCTAATGAGAACTGATGGCAGCTGAAGACACTTGGCACCAGGTTGGCCGCAGAGAAGGCACATGGTGAACACAGAAAATGCTAGCAGAGTTGTCTTTTTCTCTCCATGCCGCCTCCCCTGTCTACAAGGGGTCTGGGCCAGGAGGCACAGCTTGACCCCGCGCCCAGTGAGACCAGGGGTCAGGGTGCCCAGCAAGCATTGGGTGGGTGAAAGGTGGTGGAGAGGAGGAGATGTGAAGTGCAATCTGGCTTTGCATCCAATTCACTCTCCAAGCCTGCCTCTGGGCCCCTGGTTCCTCAGCCTTCACCAGAGGGTGAGCATGGAGGCCTCTTGGGCTCCTTCTGGAGGTTCTAACCCCAACAGCTGGCATCTACTGCCATCCCAGGGTGCTCGCCTGGGCGTGCGTGTGCGTGATGGGGGAGGCACCCTCAGGGACCTTGGCAGGGGGGCTGGGGCATTGGTATCACCCGACTAGCTCTCTCTGGGGAAGCAGCTTCCATGAGTGTGCTCAGGGCAGAGGGCTAAGGAAGACCAGGGCTCTGTGGCAAGGAGATCATATAGCCGAGCTCACAATGGGAATCGATTTGGCATCTGGCAAAAACACCGTATTAAGAGGTAATTTTTCTCTTGTTATAAATCCATTAGGAAATTTAAAATCTAGGCTGTGACTTTAAAATATGAAATGGAATTTTCTTCTGAGCCCCCAGGTAAATTTTTTTCCTTGGTAAATGCCAAAATCGAATGAACCTAAATCCCCCCATTGAGGATAATGTTCCCGGGGGCGACTACTGCTCCTTAACCATTCTCTGACTTGCAGCTAAGATCATGTTTGCAGAAACGTTAACAAAATCTGGCAGTGTGTGCCCTGGGCTGGAACTGACAGCTGTGCTCATGAGTGTTAAGAAATACCTACTACGTGCCAGGACTCACTGGGCGCTGAGCCAGAGGTGGGGGCGGGGGGAAGGGGAGTCAATATGCTCAGATCCTATCCTCACAGCTGGTTTGGGAGCCAGACAGGAGAGAAACAGCACAGACATAGTTTGACAAAGATATGTGTCAACCAGAGCAAGTTAGGGTTCAACCAGGACTAGTTAGAGTACAGCCAGGCAAGTTAGTGTACAATCCGGGAAGTGAGTGTGCAACCAGGATTAGTTAGTGTATAACAAGGACAAGTTAATCTCCAACTAGAGAAGTTAGTGTGCAACCAGGACTAGTTAGCCTCCAACTAGGGAAGTTAGTGTGCAACCAGGACTAGTTAGCCTCCAACTAGGGAAGTTAGTGTACAGTCAGGGAACTTACTGTGTAACCAAGAATTAGTGTACAGTCAGGTCTAGTTACTTTGGGTCTCAACTCTGCCCCTGACTAGCTGTGTCATCTGGTTCAATGACTTCTCTGGGTCTCATTTTCTGTAAAACCTGTAAAATGAGGAGTTTACCTAGGCACCAGTGAACCTTAACCAGGGTTCGTACCGGAACCACATAGGATGCTTTTGCCAGTGTGCACGCTAAGGCCACACCTGCATCTATTGAATCAGAACACCAGGGTGGAGTCTGGGGACCTGGATGTCAAATCAGCTCCACATGTGATTTTGGGCACAGGACAAAGTTGGGAGCCAGTGTGTTAGCTGGTGCTCCTGTAGCAAACAACCCTCAGAGTTCCCTGTTCTGCTTGATCGCTGTTTGTTCTCGGTCATGCCCTGAACAAAGCCCCAGCAGCAACCGACCAGAGATGACTTGCTCACCCTGACTCCTTCTGTCTTGTGCCTCCGTCATTCTCAATGTCATCTTCACCTGCATCTTCAGTCTCTCTGGGGCCATCTACATTGCAGCGAGCTAGGAGAGCCCATGGAGTGGGGACCTGTCACAGCAGCCACACGGCCACACCTATTGCAGGGCAGACTGGGAAATGCAGTCCCGAGCAGACGAGGAGCTGGGCTTGGTAAAGGCGTCTGTCCCCGCCAGTGCACTGGTGGGAGTCATTGCTGCGATGCTTTTCAGCAGTTTCCTGAGTGTTTGTCTCTTCTGCTGCCACAGAGCTACTTTCATTCTGCTTCCAGTGCCATCTGTGTCAGAGCTCACCCCACATGTTCTGCTCCCCGAAGCAGGGGCCACACCTTATTCATCATTCTTCTTGTTCCCCAAAACACCCAGCACACTGTTTGGCACAGATTATGTACTCACACGTTAACTGGGTGGATGATATATATATATATATATATATCAAGTTGTCGAAAAAGTCATGACGTATTTTTTTCTGTTTTTCATTGCAAAAATGTGTCATGACTTTTCCAACAACCATATATATAGAGAGAGCCTGGGGAGGAGGGCAGGAGCCCTGGTGTCTGCAGAACTGGGTTCCATTCTGGCTTCATCTTTTACTGAACCGTGGGGCCTCCCAAAGCCTCGGTTTCAATAAAATGGGATAAAAACAGAGCTGACCTCATAAAGCTGTTGGGAGGACTCATGAGATAATGGTTATGAGGCACTGAGCACAACATCTGGGGGTACAGCGGTACCTCCTTTCATCTTTGCGTGGGTTCATGCCATCTTGAGACACTCAGCAGAATTCACATCCACACGCAGCAGGACCTGGACAGATCAGCTCCATCTGGTATTGGCAGATGGCCTAGATTCTGGCACCGTGGAAAATAGTATCCAGAATGTTTGAGACTTTATCCAGGGGATCCAGCTGACTCTTGAAATCATGGCAGGATGAGGGACGCTATAACTGACTGTAACTCCTTAACGTTTATACAGAACTTTGTGGCACTCATGGGTTTTTCTATCTGTTATCCTAGTTCAGAGTTTGGCCAACTTTTTCGGTAAAGTGCCAGGTAGTGAACATTGCAGGTTTGTAGGCATGTAGTTTCTGTCACGCCTACTCCACTCTGCCGGTTTGGTGTGAAAGTAGCCACAGACGATATGTAAATGAATGGATATGGCTGTGTTCCAATAAAACTTTATTTACAAAGACAAGTAGCAGGCTGGATTTGGCCTTCTCATAGCTCCAATGAAGGTTCAAGTTTGGTGCTTTTGGTATCACGTGACTCTTCTTGCTATAGCTGATTGAACCAGGGTGACAGTAACCCAAGACCAGCCAGTCCTTTGATTGGCCAAACTATTTCCCCGGAGAACTGGAATGATCATGTAAGCCCACGAGGGTCATTCTGCCTTGCTCACCCTCTGTCCTCAGGGCTTGACAGTGCCAGGCGAATGATGGGCACCTTATAGATATCTATGAAATGAAGGACCAGACCATGCAACCTACGGCTAGTCCATGTGTGGTAGACATTAAGATGCAAGGTCATATGTATTTGTGGCAGATCAGAAAAGAGAGAAGAAAGAGAGGGACCATGTGGTCCAGGGGGGAGAGAGAGAGAGAGAGGGAGAGGGAGGGAGAGATACAGAGATGGAGGCAGAGAGAGAGACATAGGGAGACAGAGCTTTTAGTGGTAATGACTTCCCAGCTCCACTGGAATTCTTTTGACCCTTTCTGAGCTCTCTGGGTGGGCTTGTGCTCTGAACCCAGGCAGTGGTGTGGCAGGGGTTAGGATCCAGACCTCCGGGGCTCTGCCCCAGCTCTGACCACCCTACACATCAACAGTTCTCAGCCCTTTTATCTTTTTACCATCAGAGACCATAACAAAAACCCAGGTTCATCCATGATAAAAGTGGACACTGGCTTTCCTGAGAAAGCATTCTGAGGTCCTGGGTATTCTGTATCGTCCACAGATTTCCTAACACCTTTCACCTCATGGGAACTCCGTCTTCCCATTCTTGGGGGTTGCCCCTGCTGTCTGGAGAACTCCCAGGGAGTCAGAAAGCACCCCAGGCTGCAATGGCCTTGGTTCTTCTATCTGCATCTGTGAAAGGAGCTCATGCCACAGGCTACACACACACACACACACACACACACACACACACACACACACACACACCATTTCCTGTTTTCCTTCACTGTCAAGCCTACCCGCTCCGGGTATCCGCCTCCTCCTCCACCAGCATCTAAAATGCAAGGCTTCTGAACAATTCTGCAACGTTCAGGCAGTGTTCCCAGTTCCCCTTCATTTCCTCCTATTGTTTGAAGGGAATGTGTTTGATGCCGGGTGTTTGTAACCAAGGAAATGGCTGTAAGATGGTCTGTTTTTCAGGTTTATCAGTAAAGGGAAGGCAGTATTCAGTTCCAGTTCCCGAGGAAGAAACAAGGGGGGAGGGCGCAATCCTATGTCCTCTCAATCTGGCATTTTTAATGCATTGAACACACATTTGCAGAATGCCTACCATACTCAGCCCTTTGCCAGGCACTGAGAAATGCTCGGGAGACAACCAAAGAAAATGAGACCTGGACCCAAGTCCAGGGAAGTTGACAATGGGCAGGTAGTGATGGGACATGGAGCGGGAGGGGAAACAACTGACATTTATCAAACTCTTGCTGTGTGCTTAGCACTGTCTTAACTGGGTCCTTCCTCCCTGCCACCCTGAGAGGTGGGTTCCATTTTGTAGATGAAAAAGTTAAAGGTCAGATAGGACATGACACAGCTATTAAGTCAGGAAGCCAAGATTTGCACCCAGGTCTGCCATGGCTGGGTCCCCAGGCCAGGCTGACTTTGGGAATAAACAAAACTAGAAAAGGAAACATTTGTCACCCACTGGACATGAGCTGGGTGTGAGCCAGCTGCTGAGCCCGCAGGTGCACCGAAGGATTCTGGGAGTGAAGACGAGGCTCCTGGGCCAAGGAAGCCCAGAGCGAGGTGGAGAAGTGGCCAGTTCTGTGTTCCAGCAGGAACCTGAGGCCTGAGGTGCCTGAGAATGCCCATTCTAACCAAGTGGCTCCCAGGAAGAGGTACCTGCCCTGGGTTCAGTGAGGCTCTGCAGAGCCAGCTCTGCACTGGGGACTGTCCTTCCTGGTCTGAAGAGGACATTGACCCAGCACACGCTGCTCCCCCTCCCCTCCCCTGTTCTCCCCTCTCCTCCCATCCCCTCCCTTCCCCTTCTCCCCACTGTCCCACCCTAGCCTCACCCTCCTACCCACTCAGGCAAAGCTGGTGCTGTGCAGTATAATGCTGGGTCTCCGTGTCTGGAATGAGCTTATATGTGAATCTGCGTCTCCAGGAGCAGAAAATTGCTTATTTTGCAGTGTGATAGGGGAAACGTTATCTTTCTCAAATTTGTGGGCTCAGTCTTAGTAATACGCCCCAATGGGAAAGGGAGGTTGCTTTATGCCATCCTTCAGAATGTCAACGTGCACTGGTGGACTCACCCACTGCTGGGAAATTAAAAAGACACTGCTCGCAGAATTGTAGCTTAGGCCACAGCGCAGTGACCAGAAGGAGTCGGGAAGAAGGTTCGCCCATGGGCTCTGTACACTGGGCACTGCACGCTGGCTCCCCCAGCCCTGCATCAGAGCCTTCATGGCCCGGGCAGCTTGGGGAGCGGGAGTCCAGCTCAGGCTCTGGGACGAACTCACTGTGTGAGCCGGACACACTGCTCTTTCCTCCTGACCTCAGTTTCCCATTAGTTCAGCGAGGCCGTTGGGTCAGGATAGTGGCTGCACATTAGAGTTGCTGGGGAGATGTAAGAATGTGATGAAGGCTCAGCTCCAAGCCCAGAGTTTCTGACTCAGTTTGTTTGAGGTGGGACCTGGTTATTATAGTGCTTTTAAAAAACCTCCCCCAGCAGATTCTAATGCCCAGCCAGGGTGGAAAACCCCAGGTCTAGACGGCTGCTAGGATTCTCGTCCAGGTCTCACGTCGGGGTGTGGGGGGCTTTGCCTTTGGAAGGAGAAAACAACCTATTTAAAAATCAGAATTGTTTTCACCTCTGACTGTCCTCTTATTCTTTATTTTTGTCAATCAACTCTAGAAAGTTTGTCATCAGTAACTTTGTTGAGATATTGGCTAATGTTTTCATATAATTATAGAACATCCGAGATGGAAAGGTTAGGGCGGCAAGGGTTGTGATGTCCTATATGGTAGCCACTAGCCACATGTACCAATTTAAATGGATAAAAATTAAATAAAACAAAAAGTCCAGTTCCTCAGTGTTCAATATCCCCATGTACGAGTGACAGCTGAATTGGACAGCACAGTGCCGCACATGTCCGTCATCACAGAAAAGTCTACTGGACAGTGCTGGTCTACAGGCGTGATTATGGTCCAACGTTGTCATTTTATAAATGGAAGAAACTGAGGCCCAAAGAAGCTAAGTGGCTTCCTCACAGTCTCAGAGCTGAGTGTGGCCTGGTACCTGTCTCGGTGAGGAAATTAAAGCCACCTACGGGACCATCCACAGACTCCCCCACCACCTGCCTGTTTGCTTCCACGGTCTTCTGTGCTCGTACTGTGGACAGACCACATCTGTGTCTAGCTCAGGCCAACCCTCAGGCACCAGATCCCATCCTCTCGCCTGCTGTAAAGACACCGTTCAAACAACTTCCCTCTCTTTCTCCTGCACCCAGCTCCCCTCCTCTATGGGTTCCCTCCCATCAATATCCGAACGCGTGGTGCTTTCTCCCTGTGAACCAAACCCCTCCTAGAAGCCCACTTGCCCTCTATCTGCCGTCCCCTTCTGCCCCCTCCCATCCATCACAGCCAGACTCCTGGAGAACATTGTCCTCTTTGTCATCAATGTCTCTCGGCCCAGCCTTTGCATTCTTCCGGATTCGCTTTTTTCTTTTCACATCTGTCACCAGCGTGTTATGTTACACATCTTACCTGTTTCTCTGTCGCCTCCCGTCCACCCTGGATTAATCTCCCTGAGCGCAGAGATTTGGTCTGCTTTGTTCACAGCTGTCACCTTAGTACCTAGGACAGTGCTGCTGCAGAGCAGGGGCTCAAGGAATAGTTTTTAAACAAATGGATTGATGAATAGTTTTTAAAGGAATTCTTCCACATGCCTCAGAGAGTCATTTCACCGGATTTCACCCCCCTCACCCCCGAGGTTGTTCTCTGTCGGTCTCACTTTGCAGGAGAGAGGACAGCAACATAAGAGGTTGATTAACTTCCTCAACGTCACTGGGTCAGGGTGGCGGTGGGTCTGGCTCATGTCTCTGACTTCTAGTTCAGCAATCCGTCCTTTACCCCACAGCCGTCTCCAGCAAAGGGCCCCACTTCTGTGTCCCTAGGGCCCTGATGGGGACTTCCTATTCACCAGCGTTGCAGATGGACCAAGATCACGTGAGACAGGCCAGGGCTCAAGTAGCAACGACCTGCGTTAACCCCTCCGCTCAATGCCTTAGCGCACCCCCCCCCCAACTCCCCAGGCCTGACCTTCCATTGCCTTCCAAACCATCCCAGTTCAGCAAAACATTGATTGCGTGATACGTTGGTTAAGATATTACATTGGGGGGTGCAATTATTTCAAAGGCAATTAGGTATTCGATATTTCTTATTCTGCCTGCCAGTAGGAATTAATAGAAAACCTTTCAATCAGCAACTGCAAAACAATTTCTGGCCCCAAAGATAATCAATATTACCCGCAGAGCTTCTTCCATCTTCAGGAGGCTATTCATTTCTGGTACTTTCGAAACCAAAGGGGAACATTCTATTTCCACCTTCATCAGAAGCCCCCGCCTGTGTTCTTCACATACGGTCTTTAAAATGACAGAAATCTATATGGTTTTTGCTGACTGTCCATCTCCAGGTCACGTGCCAGGATGCTGGGGGTGGTTGGTGAGTGACTTTTGTGTTATTTGGAACACAGGTCACTTCCTTGTCCTGAGCCTTCCGGCCAGGTTTTCTGGGGCCTGCGATGGGAACATGAGACCCTTCGCTGTGCCACTAGGTGGTTTGTGTTGGAAGTCCCCCAGAGGCCATGGACTTGACATCCCTCCCTGGAGTGCCTCTGGAGCTGCTGGTGGCAATTGTCCCCCCCTCTGCTGTGAAGGCCCAGTCCCACAGCTGGCTTCTGTCTCAGTTTCCTTGCTGTCACATGGACTGATGTCTTGCCTGTTTGACAAGGTTCTCGACATTCTGTCCAGCTGTTGCCAGTCCCTACCCAGGGTGGAGGCACATGAGGAACAAAGGTTTATTGTTGGATCCTGCGCTCTCTACAGCCCCCTCAACCCATTTTTCTGTTTTCACACATGTTCTGCTCTTAAGTGCAGGAATGAGGACGGGGACTCTGAAACGATGACAACTGATGGAATGGGAAGATTTCTCATATGCTAATAGGCACAGCTGATCTCAGACCTCCATTTATATACAACAGGGTAAGGGAGACTATATAGGGCAATCGAGTCATAGAGGAAAACACAGAGAATATTCTAGAACAAAGGCGTCTTTTGCATTGGATTCTTTTATGAAAGCAATGTAATTTCTGCACTTCCAGGCTCTACCATCCACAAGGGTGTAACAGCCCCATCCCTTGTATCTGTATGCTGGCCACACAGACTGCTGTCCTGGAGATCCTGCGGGAGTTTTGAAAGCTGGTGGAAAAAGTGGCCACACACGCAATTCTCCTGAAGGGAGAAGAGGAACCTAGGAGCCTCAAGGGTTTGAAGTTGGAGGTAAACGGTGAGGTCAGGTGCACATGAGGGTGCTAGAGAAATCGCAGAAGCCTCGTGTGTTCATCAGAGCTCTCCCATTTTTGCTTTGTGATAACGTGGACTCAGGAGGGGCGAAGCTTAGCTGGCCCAACACAGACAGCGTTTGCGAGACAACCTACTGAAGTAGAACCCAGTGGTGTAGTATTTATTCTATGGAAGAGAACAGAATTTGAGGAGGCCATAAATCACAGTGCGGAAACATTCATTTCTAATTCCAGGCCCATGTGCTCCAGCCTGCTCTCCCCCTAGCGTCCCCGCCCCCTCCACCCCTCCTTAATTCTCTGTTTTCAATTCCTCCAAAGAGCCAAGCTGCCCCCTCCACCTGACATGGCTCTAACCCTTACAAAATAGAGCCCCACCCACCCATGTTACCATTGGGGGAACTGAGGAGCCGGGAGTGAAGTGACGGCTTCATGGTTACCACGTCAGGAATGGCAGAGCCGCGACCCGAACCCAGGGATGTGTGACTCCACGCGCCTTCCACGGCAAGGGCTCCCGAGGGATTTTGGGTTAAGTCTCCACGAATGTCCCGTGAGTGCCCTGAGCATCCGATGGGCCATTTTACTAAACATTTAATGACCACTCAGGATACATTAGGCGGCTGCCTCAGGCTGTGTGGCTCATCTGAGTGGCACACACGAGACCAAATGCCCTAATTCTGTGATCTGTTCTATTCTCCGAGGTTTCCCACACTGGCACTTCCCGAGCTCCTGGTCCCAGGTTTCCCCCTTTGTTTATTGGAAAAGGGAATAAGGAGGTGATGGCTGTGATCACGTGGCTGTGTTTTCAATTAGACACATTCTCCGGTGACTGTGTGTTAACGAGTCAGGCAATGCACTGTCCCCTTGGTCAGAGAGATAATGGGCACTGTGCCTCTGGTGGGTGTGACAAGGCCAGTGGGAGCCCTATTGTGTTGGATTCCGATGTCCTTCTAGGCTGTGGCGCAGTCTCAGTGGCTGAATGGACAGGCTGTTCCATCCATCGCTTCCACGACTGGTGAAGGCTCTTTGCAGGGTAGGGGCTGTCATGGGCTGCGGGGCCTCCGGCTCCTATAGATTCCAGTTCTCCCTGCTCCTGATTCCTGAAGCCCCTTCTAAAGAGCCTGTCTCATTTATGGCAGCCTCTTGCTTTTTGACCAGGTCGTGGCTACCTGTCTGTCCGTCCACCCACCCATCCATCCACCAGCACGTTTTCCACGTGCTTCCGTTGCTCCAGGATAAGGTCAGACTCCTGGTGCATCGATGTAGGATGATTTTGTTCTCAGTAACAACAGAAGGCCTGAACTCAAACTGATTTAACCCATAAAGGCGATTGTCATCGCATGACCCAGGGGTCCAGAGCAGGGTATGCTCTCGCTGGGGTGTCAAGGCTCTGACCTCATGTCTCCCTGATGCCCTTGGCTCTGCCCAATCCTGTGTGTTGGCTTCATCCTCAGGCTGGAGGCGAGATGGCCGCAGCCTCTCTGGGCAGCAGGGCCAGGCACAGACATGACACTGTTCTGAGGAAGAAGAGGGTCCTCTCTTTCCCAGTCTCTTCCTATGGCCTTTGGTTGTGGATTTTCTTACCTCTAGGGGAAGCCATGAGCCAATCATGAACAGTCAATTCAGACCCAAGTGGCTGTCTCAGTGGGTTGCAAATCAGGGCAGGGTGGTGGAAAAAGACAAACAACCACCTTCAGCCGATTCCTGGAGACCAAGCCACCAGTGAGCTGAACGCAGTCATTACAACACGCCCTGCTCAGCGGACACGCACTGTCTCTCTCTGCCCCAGAACCTGGCATCACGGGGTCAGCCATCAAAGAACAAAATCCAAACAGTCTGCTTACCTGGCAGCTGTCTTCCCTGCATCTATGCCCCCATCCCAGAACTGGCCTCCCTGAGCCTTTCACTTTTCTCACTTGTTACCTTGTGTTTGCTTTTCTTTTCACTCAGGAAAGAGGACAATCAGCATAATGGCTCCCTTGTCATGGCTGTGATACCAGAAACGAGGCTGCCAGAGCTACGGCAAGCTCCGCTCTCCACCCCGGCTCCCAGCGCGGCCTCAGGCCCCAGCCCAGCATGGCAGAGGCAGTGTGGGGCAGGGCAGGTCACTGGGCTCTGATGCCAGAGGACCTGGGCTCAAGCCAAACAGCTCGGCCTCTAGAAGCTCGCTGAGCAGGGTTAACTGCCCAGCATCCCTGGGGGTCCATGTTCTCATCTTGGAAATGGGGATTCTGGCCCCATTTCTCAGGATCTGGTGAGATAAGACACCTGAAAAGTGCTTTGTACACTGGGGAGGGCTAGGCGAATTTGGGGGTGGGGGCAAGGGGCTCTTCTAGGGCTGGCGGGACCAAAGCCTTTGAATCCCAGTGTTGAGGTGGAAGCAAGCGATGAGGGCTGTGTTCATCCTATCCTTCTCTCCTTCTTTACTTTGTTTGTTTGTTGTTGTTGTTGTTGTTTTGTAAGGTTCATCACAGAAGTCTTCTGAAAATTGAGTTGAGAGGAAATGCCTGCAGTCAGCTGCCCTGGAAGGAGGCCACAAGATGGGGATTTTTCTGGGAGTAACTTGCCACTTGCCTCCAGCACAACTGGTTAGCTCTTTCCCGCTGAGACTCCACTACATAAACGGAAGGTCAGGAAGCAAGCATCATTTAGGTATTCATTCAACAAACTTCATATAGCACTCACAGTGTGCGAGAGTCAGTGCAAAGTGCTGGGAGTGGGTAAGGGTGGGTTTCAGTGCTGGTGAGGCACATTGTCTGTGGGTTTGGACAGACAGACTGCCCGTCGGTGCCAGGCTGACTAAATGAGCCACATAAACTCTCTGAGCCTTAGTTTCCTGGTTTACAAAATAGGAACAATAAATAGTACACACCTCAGAGGGTGATTACCAGGATTAGATGAGATGTAGTATGTGCATAAAGCATTTAGACATAGTCATGAAGAGATAGATGGTGATGATAGTGGTGACGGTGAGGTGATGATGATGGTGATGATAGTGGTGATGGTGAGGTGATGATGATTGTGATGATGGTGATGGTGATGATGATGGTGATGATGGTGAGGTGATGATGATTGTGATGATAGTGGTGATGGTGATGGTGATGGTGATGATGATGGTGATGATAGTGGTGATGGTGAGGTGATGATGATTGTGATGATGGTGATGGTGATGATGAAGATGACAAATTTCTTGCCTTGGTAAAATCACAGCTCACTATAGGAACACAGGTTGGGGACGTGAGTTTCATGGGGGACCTGGGTAGGAGGCGGCTTCTGGAGGCAGTGACCCTTGAGTTGTATGAAAAAGGGAAGGGAATTCACCAGGTTATCAGTTTGGATGGACTAGGCCTCTGCTACAGTAACTACAACCCTGAAATCTCAGGGGGTTGACACATACTATTTATTTCTTGTTCTTGCACAGGCTAGATATGCTGAGAGACTTGTGGTCCAGGTGTTCTCTTTGTAGTGACTCAGTGATGGAGGCTGCTTTGGCCTGGGGGTGGGGGTGGGGGTGGGGCCCACCATCTCATCAGACAAAACATGGAGAACTCCCACCCACTTTTCTGTCCTCCAGGCTGAAATTACACGCCATCCTACTGCCAGTCCATTGGCCAGAATTTTCACGTGGCCCCATCTAACTGCAAGGAGGGCTGGGAAATGCAGGGAAGCACACGGATACCCGGTGAGCGATAACTGTGTCTGCCATGCAGAGGGGCCATGCTTCAGAGCTCTGGATACAGTGGATTGGGGTGCATGGCTGGAGCAAGGAGACCCACTGGAGGCTGTTGCAGGGATCTGCGTAAGGGGAGTGGAGGCCTGAGCTGGGGCCATGGCAATGGTGCAAGAGAGGAAGGGACAGGTTCTTGAGCTGTCAACAAGTGTAATAAAGACACTAGCTGGACGTCAGGGCAATTCCCAACCTCCTCACTTGGGTGACTGGCCTTCCCTGAGACGGGGTCAGGGATGCTGGGGCAGCTTTGAGGAAGATGGGGAGCTCAGCGTTGCATCTGCCCAAGAGGCAGCAGGATACAGCATTCCAGGGCTTAGGAGAGAGATTTGGGCTTAAGAGTCATCAACCCACAGAACATGGCTGTCCTGCCCACCTCCCCAGACCCCACATCAAGCACCGCCTGTCGGGCTCAGCTGCCCTCCTCCCGAAAACCCTTGCTAAGCAAGGCCTGGAGGCGGAGAAAACAGCCAGTCCTGAAAGGACAAAGGGGAGGCTGACAGATTAGAAAGGATGTATTATCTCTATAACTGAGGCTCTGAACCTGGTGACCAATTCCTAGCCTGAACACATCCAATCCCGGCTGGGCATGGGGGACAAAAGTCAAGGTGCTGACGATGGCAGGTGGAAGTACACTTCTAACACAAGAGGAGGGCCAGGGCCCATCACATCAATTTAATGGTTTCCAACTGTTGAGATAATTGAAATGCGATTAACCCCTGGTCTTTGGTCTTTGGGATCTGGAATCCAACATATTCTAAAGGTCTCCCCTCTGAAACTGGCTCTCTTACCTGGCCCTCCCAGATTCACATAAGCATCATAAGAAGCCTCGTACATTACTGAACAGTAGAGGTAGCTTTCTGTACCCTAAAGTCCTCTGTGCTTTCTGTTTCTAGGCTGTCCTTTGTCATCTCAAGGCTCCTTTCAAGTCAAAATAGACACATGGTTCAGCCTCCAGGGAGGAACCCTGAACACAGGTTAGTCAAAGATAATCAGAGGCGGGCTCTTTGCAAATCAACACCCGCATTTGATTGCAGCCATTTTGCAGATGGGTAAACGGAGGTGCAGAGGGGTTAAGTCATTTGTCTGCTTCATCCAGCAGAATCATGTCAGGGTGAAAATAGGAACCGGAAGTCGGGCTCTGACTGTGTAAACCATGGCTGCCCTGTCCTCTGCAGAGAGAAGCCCTGCTAGCAAAACAGAGGCGGGAGCCCCACTTGAATAATCTCCCAGGCTTGGGAAATACAGCCGCACTTGTCCGAGCCTCTCTGCCCCGTGAAGGCCCGAGCGCCTTTTATTAAACAGAGGACTATTCAACAATAAATATTTCTCACACACAGCCAGGGGAGTTACCACAGCTGGCTCGTGCCCAGCCTGGCTGAGTCAGCAGGAAATTAGCCAAGGTGCAGAAAACCCTGTGTTCTGTGGCTTTGGCGTGTTGATATTTTTTAAACACCAGGCTGGAAAGCAACAAGGACTGAAAAACACCCATGAATGCCAGCACCCCTGTGGATCCCCGATCCTGGGAACAATGGGTCAGGATCCTAGGGTGCCAGGAATCTCCTGTGGAAGAACGGATGAGTGGGTGAACATTACAGGGGGTTGGGGAAGGTGTCCAGGGCAAAGCTCTTTCGGCTGCAGTTCCCTTATCTATAAAATGGGTCGAATAATGTCCACTCCTGGGGCTGCTGTGCGGCTGAGATTTGCTAAGTGACGAGGGCTTAATAGGGAGAGCATTAACCTTGAATTAAATCCTCCAGGTCTAGTTAGGACTTTGCAGTGCTGAGTCCTTGGGCAAGACCCTTTCTCTTTCTGAGTGTACTGCTTCATTTATAGAACGTGCGTTAATATCTCCCACATGGAGTTTTAACACATAAGGTATAGGGCCCCAAAGTCCGAAGGTGTTTGTAAATTCTAAGGCCCTACAGATACCAGAGGTATGATTGATTTTGGTGCTGTTACTGTGGTGCTTTGTCTGGGGCAGGTCCTGGCTGAGGTCCTGAAGCTGTATGTGGGATCTTGTTTATTTGCTTTAGGCTCTTAGCCGAGACTGGGGACAGTGCTTTCGCTGGGGCTTAACAGAGAAGGACTGGTTCTGTTGGTCCCTTCACATAATTAATATTCCATATAAGAATTATGCAGTCGTTTCTATGAATATCTGATTCCTTGACTCTTCAAATATCAGCTCAGCTCTGGGGCTGACTTGAAAGAGGAACTAACTGTTTTTACAGCGACCCCATCAGGAGGCAGCTGTAGGCCCTGATCACAACCTAAGTAATGACTTCCTTTAGTGACAGTATGCATGACATAGATGTGGGCGTCAGTGGTTCCTGAAGGAGGAAGAAGTTCCGCTCAATTCCTTTAGGGGCAAATATCCAAGGAATTGACTTCTGAGTCCTGAGCCCCTGTGAGGCAGGAGGGAAACCCTGTGCAAAGGTTGCTTTTAGCTAAGCCTCCAAAAGGAAGCTTGGTGCCCAGAGAGGCCCCTGAAAGGAAGCACAGGGCCCAGAGAGGCCCAGAGGCCCAGCCTGGGGTGAGGAAGATCAATGGTGTGTGTGGGGGGGAGGGGAGAGTGACTCAAAAATCTTTACCTCCAACGCAACCCCGGTGGGCACCTTGGAGAGGCACGGAAGGACTGGGACTGTAGATGAGGTCCTGCCTCATCTTGGTGCACAGACAGTGGGTCCTCCTGGCTCTGGAAAGATGGACCCCAGGTCTGCATGTTCTGCACAGCCTGGAGGCCTCTTGGTCCAGGAGATGTCCTCACTTCCTGGCTTCTCGGGGCCCAGACTCCTCCCTCCCAGAATTCATCCTGCTCTGGAGCCAACCAGAGGCCAGAAATATCACATCTACCATAATACAGCCTGGCCTGGGCCATGCAATAAAAGGAGCAAACAAGAAATGACAAATGGTCCTGAGGTCTGTAATGGTAACATTGTCACCTGAAAATGCTCACAGTCCTTGTTGGCATGTGCTACTGGTGCAAATCAGGATCCAGGTGACTGGGGGCTTCCCAGGCTCCTGGAGGAGACCCCTGAATGAGTGCTCCAGCCGTTCTGGTGCTGACTGGTTGCTATGAAACTCTCAGGTGACATCTGGCCCATTTCTGGGTTGGGGGAAGAGGTACCCTGAACAGAGCACTGATTCAAGGGGAAGTGGATCCCACCCATCTCCTGCTCTTCTATTTGCAAAGCTGTGTGCCTTTGGCCAATTGCACAAGCCTCAGTTTTCTCATTCTCAACGGTAAAATGGGGCAGTATCCCCTTTGCCCTACCTTGGCCCTCACAGGACCAGCTTAGCTGAAGTATCCGGAAGCCACTGGCACAGAAGCACAGACGTGGCAGCCTGTGGACACCTCTCCTGCAGTCTGACTGAGTTGACTCCCACTGTATTGCACAATTTTTTTTTTCTGATTTAGTTATCAATCAAAGACTTTTTTGAAACATTGGCCTATTTTACAATAAAACTCAGTTTTCTGGCTACCATGCCCCATCTAGCAAGAGCTGAGACCCTGAGACCTACCCAGCTGTTTCCTTGGACAGGTGTGTGTATTCCACGGTGCCTCAGACCCCACCATTCCCCACTGGCCACCTCTAGTCCCCTTCATCAGTGTCTTGGCCTGAGAGGATGTACAAAGGCCCCAGGAGAGTGCCTGGCATAAGGTCAGTGTGGGATAAACATCCGCGTCTTCTCTCTATGTAGCAGTGAGGGCAGAAAAGCACCCTGGGCTCCTGGGAAGAGACTATCCCTTCTCCCTCCGCTGCCTCCCTCCCCTCCCCTCCCTTTTCATTCCCTCCCCTGTGGCCTCAGCACAACTAGATATGTGGCCTATCTTCTTGCTCTGCCCATATGCTGAAAGGTGCCAGGAGGCCCAACCATGGGCCAGAATGGCCCGCAGCTCAATTCTAGATTGATGGACCAGCCTCGAAGCTAGCCTCCTGTGGGTTCCCCCAAAGCAGTCCATGGGTTTAGGCCCCTGAGTCATGCCTTGGTTGAGTACCCCCATATCAACCTCCCCAAATGCTCAGGATGCCTGAGCCTTAGGAGATGACGAAGCCACCCGCAGTCTCCTCCTAGGCCTGGGGAGGGGAGGCGGAGGGACAGGAGGAGTGCTCTTGAGTACAGTCCCAGAGCTGTGAAGCAGGTCTGGGTTGGCCCCAGCAGTCAAGCTGGACAGGGAAGGGGTACAAATCACCAACAGCCTTTGGGAGCCTCCGCATGTGGGGGTGTCATTCCCATTGTGCCCCCAGCGTCCCTTTGTGGCATTTGACTGCATTAAACGCTCACCCAGGAAAATGAAATTTATTCAGGAGGCTCAGGTATTTCACAGCTGGGGCACGCGATGCTGCTCTAAATTTCCCAAGTCAACAGCTCAGTTTTGCTGTTGAGTGGGCTGTGGATCTTACGACAGAAGCAAGTAAAAACGCTACCGCTGTAAACTTGATCTTATTGGCAAAATGTCTATTATGCAGCTAAAAACTTCTGGTTAATAGGTGCTGCCCTTCAACGATTGGTAGCAACAGAGTCTTACACGATGAGAACAATGACATTATGTCTCTTTCATCACCCATAGGTTCTTTGTGTTGCTAATTACTGGCCATTCATGCCGTCCTGGCCTCAGACACTGCAGAATAAAGAGCGGTACCATCTCCCACGATGCGGTCATCACTAAAATCACTTGGGGTCCTCGTCTGATTTCCTTCAGGCATTTCTGTCTGTGCTTTTAGGATCCCCAACCTTCATTGGTGGGGATGGCGTTTGAGTCTAGGAAATAGTGGAAATCTTATCAAGTTAAGTCTGGTGGATGAGTCGCTAGTCAAGCCGGGAGATTCCAGTTTTAACAGGACATTAACAGGACATGTACTGGGCGTGTTCGCTGTGCCAGGCTCTCACTGAGGGCTGGGAAAGCAGAGACTCGCGGGACCCTGATCTTGCGCTCCAAGGGCTGCCGGTCCCTCGGACTTCTCAGGAGGAAACTGCGAAATAGAGTTCTACAAACTCTCAGCCATGGCAGCATCTTCGGAATAAAGAACTGTCCCTGGTGGAACCCTGTTAGCGTCGACAGCTGTTGTGCGAACACCCAAGTTTGGAGGTTTGTTTAAAACTAGCCCCATTCCTCTCTTCGCCGAAGTGTCCATGTAGTGTTGGAGTCTGCAGCTTGAAGGGACCACTGTTTGTTAGCGTCCTAAATCCAGTGGAGGTTTTGGAACCGGGGGTAGGAAATTTTCACAAGAACCTAAATTTCACATCGATTTGTGATGGATTCACATACCAAAACCGGCTTAAAGTGCACTTAATGGATGTGTTACTGCAGAAGGAATCTGTCTAACCAGAGTATTTCTAAATTTATGAAATTGACATGCACTTCAGGTTGCCGAGAAGTCTAAATTTGTCAAAGTCACAGGACCGGAGGCAGGTCCATGGCAGAGATCTGAAGCCAGGTCCACGGAGATGAATTTGAGAGCTCGTGCACTGATCCCCCAGACCCCCCTCGCACCTAGGTGTGGCCCTCCCTAGCAGAGGGAGCTCTGACACCAGCGGCAACCCACGCCTCATGCTGTCCCCTTGGAAACAACCTCCAATGTGGGGATCAGGTAAAGGTGAATTGAAACCTCATCCCAGTCTCTGCAAAAGTAACTGAAAATTAACAGGTTAGGTGATGACTAAGGCCTTTGGCATCTCAAATGATTTTTCCTGCAGGGGCACTGCGTTCTGATAGGGGAGACCTGGAAGACCCCCAATGCTCCAGCCTCGATGCTTGATGCTCTCGTGGTGGAATGACAAAAGGCAAGGTTGCAGCTGTTGAGCTGAGGCCTCTAATGAGTAGCGCTCAAGGCCTGGCCTTGTCTCCTTCCCTCCTAAATTGTCTGCTGTCCTCACTTTCAAATTATTGGAACGGTTCCCAGAACTGTGACCCCCATCCCTTAACCCCCTTAAAGTGGACTTCCTGCTGCAGTTCCTCCTGAATTCACAGCTCTATGAAATGCCAGCACTGCAGCTTTCAAGGTCCTGCTACCTCCAGTTGAGAAACGGAGGGCCAGACCACTGGTGGCAGGAGTGGAATCTGGTCTTCTGAGCTTCAGTATGTCCTGAGCACCTAGCACATACGCGGCACGGAGAGTGACCCCAGCTGTGTCCATCCCTTTTCTCTCTTCTTGCCACACTTTCCTATCAGGTGTGCCTGCCATTAACTTGAGTCCAATGGCACTAGCGCACACTAATGGGACAGGGCTGGCCTTGGCCCTTTCCCCACGTTGTTTGTTTCCTGAGCCTTCGTCTCCTCACCTGAAAAACAGGGATCAATAATATTGGCTCACAAGGCTGTTGTGAGGGTCAAATGATGCAGCACGGGGAAATGGTTAGCTGAGTGCCTGTCATATGGTGACTCTGTAGGTCCCAGCCTTAGCAGGGGATGGAGACCTGATCATCTTAGTGGCTCCAGCACTGGCTCCAGCGTGTGGCACAGAGCCAGGTGTTTGGGGACTGTCTGCTGAATGAATGAATGAGTGAATGATTGTGATTTTGGGGATCATAGCAGACCTCTGGTTTTCCAGTTTCCGGATGTCCTTGCTTTGTCTCTACAGGATCTTTATTCAAGTAATACTTGTTCACCAATTCAATAAATCAGTTAAAAAACAGTTATTATGTCACTGTTATGTGCAAAACTACTGTGAATAATGTTGATTACTAATAAGAGCTCGTATTTCGGAGCTCTTACTGTGTCCCAAGAGCTGTGCTTTGTATTTGTCAAACATTTTGTCATTGATCTTTACACCAGCCCACGGAGGGAATGTATCAGTCAGCTACCGCCACAATGATGCTGTGTAACAAACTCCGATTCAGTGGCGTACAACAAGTACTTCTCCCCCTTGCTATGTGTCTGTGGGCAGCTGGGGCGGCTCTGAGTCCAACTGTAGGTGGGGTGACTTGGCTCCAGGATGCAAGTTGAGTTCAGGTCTGCTCCACATGTGTTTATTCTAGAGCCTTGCTGGAAGAGGCCGAAGCTTCTTGAGACATGGTCTTCTCATGGTGGACCACCAGCACACAGGAGAGCAGGCCCAGCCCTGCAACACATTTCAGGCCTCTGTTTCAGTCACCTTCCCCCAAATCTCATTGTCTAAAACAAATCATATAGCCAAGTCCAAAGTCAAGGAATGAGGAAGTATATCCCATACGTTATGAGGGCGCAGAAGAGTAATCCCTCCATGGGCTCCATAACTCAATCTACCACTAGGAGGTGCTATTATTATAAGCCCCAAACTGAGGCACAGAAAGGAGAGTGACTTGCCCAACGTCACTCAGCTAGCAGATGTGGGAAGCAGGGTTTAAACCCAGGCAATTTAACTCCAGAATTATGGAGACCTAAGAGCGTATACTTAAGGGGATTTATTTGTTTTCTCAAATTATCTGCATTGTTTCCCACCCCTTAGTTGCCGATGTCAGGCTGGCACTCATGTCTCTCACAGCTATGTATCCGTCTGTCCATCCATCCACTCATTCACATACGTGTAGCATCTGGGTGTTCTCTCAACTCTCCAGGATCACAGGCTCAAGTGCAATTCTTGGGCAATTTTTTGAAATTAAAGTTGAGGGGGAAAATCGCCCTCCAGTTAATCTCAGGCACGTGTATAAATACCTTTGGAAAGTCCCCAGTGGAATTCGCATCAAAGCGGCACCTTGATTTTACTTAAAAACAATTTGCTCCATGTCAACTGTGATTTCTGACACCTGAATTTGAAAGTGATCTGGGTGGGCCCAGCGCCATCTCCATAACGGAATCATGTGTTTACTTGGAGGGAGAGGAGGAAAGACGGTGGTGTGTGTGGTTGTGGAATAATGTTCCACACACCCTTACAGGAGGGGATTTCCTTTTCGCTCTTTCCATAGAACCTTCCCTGTGTTTGTTTAAACCCATTGCACACTCTGGTCTGACAGCTGCCTGGCCCAGGGCCTTCCTTGCAGACGCATGTACAACCAGCCCCTTTAACAGCACCCTGCACTATGTCCCCCATGCAATTACTTGAGTATATAAACCTCCCTGAAAGGCAGGCTTTTCTTGGGAGCTAATAAATAAGCCCCAAAGCCACAACATGTGTAAGACCTTGAAAAATGGCATCATCATCTATTGGGAATTATGAACCCTGCAAAAAGCAGCTCATTGTATTTTCAGAAAAAAAGGTTTTTGTTTAAAAAAATAATAATGAAAAAAAAATCACCCAGTGGAGTCTATATGGAAAAAAGCAATCCAGTCTGAAATTCTAAGGCTGGTCTCTCTGCTGCATTAATCTTTATTTGTAGATTTTATGTAAGAGGTACTATTTGCAGAAAAACAAGATACAGGTTGGGAGAATTCCCCTCTCACCGGGTCTTCCCATCTGCAGTTACAATCCTCTGGTTGTGAGTGACCTCTGCATTGATTGCCAGGGATGCAGAACAGAAGTTGATGACCTCTGGTTATCGTTCCTGGGGGGTGAGATGAAGCCTCACGCAAAAAAGATGACATTTTTTTTCAGAAAAAGAGGAAAGGGGAACAAGGCACTGTCAGGAAGCACCCCTCAGCGGTGTGCAGCACTCTGTTTAGGAAGCGCTTTCAGCTCCACTTTTGGTTGCTTTAAGTATGAGGGTGCTGGACTGTGGCCATGGGGACCTAGGCAGGCAGAGAAGGCTGTGTGACTGAAGACAAGGATTCTTCTCTCTCCCTTGGACCTGTTTCCTGAGAGGCTGGGCTTGGTGCTCTAAGCGCCCCTTGAGTCGAGTCTTCCAGAATTCAAAGTGTCTTTTCTTTAACTAATGGCGTCTTCAGTCCAGAATCCCGGGAGTAGACCACTGATGCCGCTTCCGTGACCTCGGGCAGCCCAGGTGGTTTCCTGGAGCAGCGGCCTCCTGGCCACTGCGGCAGGCAGTGGCGCTCGGGGTCCCGCCGAGCCTTCCCTCCGGGTAGAAGCAAACACGCTGGGCCCAAGAGCCCCGAGAGCCTCCGCGGGATGCAGACATACAACAGAGGGCGCAGAACCCACCAGCGCCGTGGCCTTGAATATCAATGTATGGACTGGCTCCAGACCGCCAAGTTGGTTAAAAATGTCTCTGGCAGGGTGTCGCCGGCAGACTTTAGGGGTCTCGGTTTGCTTTCTATTTGGAATCACCGCATCGCACAAGCCGTGTTTACTTGGGAGGGGAGGGGGCGGGGACCAAACCCACCGCTCGGCGCGCACGCCTTGATCTCACATTCCAGACTCGAGCTGTTGTGTGTCAGCGCGACATGGGGCGGGGGGAGGGCCCTCTTCGGATGTTTCATTCGCCATCTGCACGTCACTCCCAAACTTTTCCTCCCTGCGTTCGGGGAATCAGGTTGACGCGCCCTGGATGCGGGGCTCGAGGTGCAGGGCTGGGCGCGCTCCCGCGGAGCCGGAGCCGGAGCTGGAGCCGCAGAGGCTCCCGGGCTGGACTCGGGTTTCTCAGGTACAAGTTGGGTGCCAGGCGCGGGGGTGGAGGCGGCGAGGACAGGCGGGAGTCCGGCCCCGGGCTTGGGGCTCCGGCGCCCCTCCGCGTTCCGGCCGGTCAACGCCGGCGGCGGCGGCCGGGGCCGGGCATAGGGAGTCCGGGCCGGCGGAGGCTGCGCGCAGCCTCACTCCCCGCGGCGCTCCCGGCGCGGTGGCGGCAGCGGCGGCGGCGGCCCAGGCAGACAATGAACTTGCGAGCGCGCCGAGCCGAGCCGAGGCAGGTTTGGGCCCGGCGCCCCTCGGCCGGGTTTCCCCGAGGCGACCGCGGTGCTCAGCGGGGGGCGTCCCCGCGCCGCCGGTCCCGGCCGCGCTCCTGGCGCTCCGTGCTCTGGGGACACGCCGGGAAGGGCTGCCCAGCGGCGGCGCCCGAGCTTGCACGCCCCTTCCCTGGCTCGAGAGAAGGCAGCGGGAGATCGGGGACTGAGGACCTAGCGATGGGGTGGTGGCGCTGCGGGCAGCTGGAGGCCTGCGGGGGGCGCCTGCCGACAGCACGGGCGGGCTGTTCAGAACAGTCCCGGGAGTCGGCGCCTCCGCGCCACCCGGCTCTGGGAGATGCAGGCGGAGGACGGACGGACAGACAGACCAGTGCGTCTACAGTGTGAGCGCGCGTAGGGTGGGGGT
>NW_017731899.1:185065-186823 GCF_001890085.2 Hipposideros armiger
TGGGGAAGTTTCCAGGCGCTGCCCGAGGCAGGTAGATGGGCATCTGTCACTCTCCCCTCCTGTGGCTCGGAGCCACCCCCCGACCCCTGGCTCCAGTCCCGCTCCCGTTCTGGACAGAGAAGGCGAGGATGGGGGGAGTCCCAGGCGCCGACGCGGCTGGGGCCCGAGAGGCCTGAACTTTTGCTCCCGCACCTTCTCCTTCCTCTTCGCCATCCGTCCCCAGTCCCCTCCCTGCGCCCCGCGGCGGTTCGGGAGGCGGCAGGACTCCGGAGTTGCCGGCACTTCCCAGCGGCGGCTCGGCGACCCCGGTCGGCCTGGGCGCTGCGAGCAGAGCGCGGCAGGTCTGAGCGGCGCGGCGGGGCGGCGGGGAGCAGGGGCTGAGGGCAACGAAGCTATGGGGAGCCGGGGTGGCAGCGGCCCCTGCGCGGGGGCGACGCTGGCGATCGTGGTGGAGCGCGAATCTGTGGGGTTGTGTATGCGGGTGGAGAGGACGCGGTGGCTGTGGGAGGGTGTGTGGGGGGGTGTCGTGGTGCAGTTGGGCCCCTCGGAGCCCCCTGGAAACGCGGGATGGAGGCGCCCGGGCCAAAGGAACCTCGCCTTTGGGGGAATGAATGGAGAGCTGTGGAAGCGCCTTCCGACTCCGTGAGGAGGGATTGGCCGGCGTGCGCGCGCGTGTGTGCGGGTGTGTTTTGGATTCCGAGCCGTCTGGGTCTGGGGCGCGGCTGCTTGACCGCCCCGTCGCGGTTCTGGTGTCCAGTTGCCCGCCGGCTCGCCCTGCGCCGGTGGAACGGCGGGTGTAGACGCTGAAGGGTGGGGCTGGGTTGCCGGCTGCTGGCGGCTGGACGTCCGCGCCTCGCATAGGGAGGTTCGAGGAAGGAGGCAGCAAGGCTGAGCCTGAGACCCACTCTTTGGGCCCCCATCTTCCCGTCCCCCCGGGTCCTTCACGGTATTCACGTTGGGTGAGTTGATAGCACGGAGTTTTCGGGGATGAAGTGGTATGGCCAGGAAGCCCCAGGACGCCCCGCGAAGGGATGTGTTGCGGCGTTCACTGACGCTCAGCAGAGGGGCTCGCTCTGTTTCCGGACTCCTGGCTGTGCCCCCGCTGCTATTTGTCCGCTGCGGTTCCCGTGAGGGCAGCCACTGGCGTTGGAGCAGAAAGGCAGGGTGATGACATCTGCACCCCCTGAGGGGCCCAGCAGGAACGAGGCCTGCAGATTTGCCCGAAGTTCTCTAGGACTCACCCACACCATTCCCCATCCCCAGCTTTCCGACTCGCCCCACCTCCAACGTTGCAAAATCAGAAACCCTCTCTTCCAGAACGAGGCACTTGCTAATTTAATAAACTATGTTAAATCAGGATGTCGTGATTGATACACACGTACAGACCATATGTGATTTTAAGGTAGCATGGGAATAAAAATGCCTTTTAGTTAGGCAGTTTTTACCAAATAAGTTTTTCTCTCCAATACTGAAAGATTGGCAGGAAAATGTCCTTGCCCCCTCCTGGAGGGGGAAACCGAGTCAGTCCGTGAAGCGCCTGCCGTGGTTTTCCTCTCAGTGAGTAGTTGAGCCAGAACTGGAGCTGCAGGTGGAGCCTTTCCTCCAAGGTCCAGCTCCCCAGGAGAATCAATCTCTAGGGCCTAATGAAGGAAATTCAACAATGTCTCTGTGTTTTTCTCTGTGCATTGCAGGACTGCAGTGAGCTGACTTGTGGGTGAAGCCAGCAAGGTTAATTCATCTAGGCTATTGTGTGTGTGT
>NW_017731899.1:186897-200121 GCF_001890085.2 Hipposideros armiger
GGGGGTGGAGGGCAGCGGGGCAGGAGGAAGTCTTCCCATAGTGGATCACTCACATACCTTGCTTTTCTTTGGCAATTATAGCTTGTGATGCCCAAACCACTGTCTTGGCCAGGGATCCCAGCACTGTCACTGTGCTGCTGTGAGGGCTGCTGTTCCCACAGCCTTCTCGTTCACTTTTGCTGCTACTGGTGGCCTGGAGAGGTGGGGCATCTGGTTTTCCCTGTCCCTGAAAGAGAGAAAATTAACCCCTTCATCTGGAAGAGGCAGTGTTGGCAGGAAGGGTTCGGAAGTGGACTCAGCTTCTTTGGTGTTTGGAGAAGAGCAGAAAAGAAATGCCAGCATAACCAGCGGGGCCGCAGAAGCCCCAGGGCCTTTGAACCTGCACTAGCAGATGCTTTAGATTAGTGCTCGGTTGTGATTAGATTGTAGTTGTCCAAGGCCATCTGGGGCCTAGCTGGATGTTGCCCTTGCTAGCACAGAGGGATGGGGAGAGGAGAGTGGTGTTGCCCTGAACAGGTGAGCCCAAGGGCCCCACCTATAGGAAGCAGCTCTGACTCAGCTACAGCCAGTTGGGGAAAAACAAGACTTGATAGGTCTTGTTAATTTTCAAGAGAATTCTCAGGCTTGGGTATTTAAGTGTGGGCTCAAATTCTAGAAGTAGAGTAGAGGGCTAGGTGAGTGCACTGCCAGGAGGCCTGAAGCATGACACTTGGCCCTGTGTCCGTATACTGGGAAGGGTGTCCCACCATCAGAGATGGGACATGGTGATCACATCACATCCCCTGAGGGCCCAAGGACTAAGAATTGACAGATGCTCCTTGTGTCTGTGGCTATGTGCCAGGCCCCTTCATGTGCTTGTGGGTCTTGCATTCATTCATTAGCTATTTGATGAATTCCTATCACGTGGAAAGTGACACTCAGCATAAAACTTTTCATATAATTTCATTTACCAAATAGGTCCCTCAGTTGAGCACCTGGGGATAAGACAGACAGAGTCCCAGCCCTTAAAGGAGTGGAATGGTTCATGGACAAATGAACTGGGAGCTGAGAGTTAAGACCTGGGAAAGACAATAAGGCAAGGGAAAGTGCTAGAGATGGGTGGGTTGTGGGGGACGAGTCTCCTTTTACGGATGTGGAAAGAGGCTTGGAGTAGTAGGGTGACTTACCCAAGGTCACACACCTGGGAAGTGGAAAGTCAGCCCAGGTCTCCGATCCCCAGGTCCTGGGCCTGCTGCTCCCAGGCTGGGCTTGAGCCTCTGGGAAACTCCCAGGGGAACGGACACTCGCTGTGGCTGGCAGCTCTGCTTTTCCTGTGCGTATGTCCAAACGCTGTCCCCTTCCTCGTGCCTCAGCAGGCCTAGTATTGGACAGATGCCACTTGGAACCCATTTGTATGAAAAAGGAGACTCCTTAAATTCTAAAGGTGGAAACTTGAAAAAGTAGCAGCTGGCCCTTTAGCAGCACATGAATGAGAAGGGACACTTTCAGTCCCTGGTGACAATAATGCATCCTGTCTTCCCTTCCGGTCTGTAGTCGGGATGCTCAGGAATGATATTGACTTACTTCCCTGGGTAAGTGCTCCTGTTCTGTGAATCAAGAGATTGTGTTCTCACTCAGCTGACCAGGTAGTGGGAGGCTGAGCGTTTTGACTTGCACAGTGTATTTCTTTATTGTTCTTAAGTGCTAGGGTCTGATTTCCTTCCTGAGATACTCCTCCTTTAAATAAAGCACTGCGACAAGATGATTTATGTGTAGACCTGTGTTTTCACAGCATGAAATGAAACATAGAGGTGGCAGTTACCTAGTTCGTGTATCCAGTCTAGATTTCCAGGAAGAAAAGTAAAGGTTTTGTGTTGACTTGGGCCAATATAGAATTTTTTTTTTAGACTGGGGGTTGGGGAGGAAGACATTTGATCACAGCAGCTGTCATCTGCTCGGTTCCTGCTGGTTCCCAACTGGCCCTGTGCCAGGTAGGTCAGACAGGTGTCCCCCTTTGTCTCAATTAGAGGGCAGGGAGGCCCTTTGAGATCACACAGACCAAGCTCTTAGCCATCCGGAGGCACCTGAGTGACAATGGAAGGAGGGAAATGGGGGGTGCGTGGAGAATAACAACAGTGCTCCAGAAGGGGAAGGGTGTGACCCAGCAAGTGGTAAGTTGTGGGAGGTGGCAGGGGCAAGCGGGTTCTCAGTGTCTGCTGATTTCAAAAGGAATGTGGCGGAAACCGCGAGCAGCATCTTTCATCATCAGCAGCGTAGGCACCATTGATGCATCTCCCCAGGTGCAGGCCAGGGCCAGGTGCTGGCGCAGAGTCAGCACGCAGCTGTGAGGCGGCACTCGGATGAGTGGGCGAGGCCACACTGCACAGTGGCTGCTGACTGGCGCTTCGGGCCTACGGAAGGTGCGGTAGTAGCCTGGCTGGAGTGGTCTAGGATGACTTCACACCCTGCCATGGGTCCCGTGCACGAGGAGGTAACACCTGCCAGGTGCTCCGAGCAGTGCCTGGCACAGTAAGCCCTTAGCCCATATCGGCTCCTGTGCTTTTCTTGAGTGTTTGTTCATAAATGGTGGGCAGGGCTCTGAACCCTCTGAATTGCACGTGCGCTTTTGCTGTAGCTGTGTGTATGTCTTGGGGCGCGGTGGCGGGGCATGACTTCTAGCATATCCTACTTCACAGGGCTCCTCTGACACCCCGTAAGGCCAGGAGCCCCAAGACACCTTGGAGTCTAGTCTTTGGAATGGTTGCTTCACTTTTCTGGGCTGTTTCTTCATCTATGCAAAGAGGGGGTTGGGTACACAGCTGCTCTGTGAAACCCTTTCAGCCAACATTGTGGACAAGCTGTGGGTCAGTTCGGCTGTGCCCCTATTGATGCAGTTTAGCAGAGGGCAGACCAGGCAGCTCTGGCTGGAAATGTCCTGGCGTAGCTTTTGAATGTCACATACTGAGTTGCACTCTAACCCTTAGAGAGTCCTGAGAGGTGAGCAGGGGCCTCCTGGGTAGGCAGGCGCTCTCTGACACCAATTCAAGATTTGTGGAACTCATCCTGGTCCAGGCCTTTTGGGTCTCTGAAGAAAGCAAGGCTGGCAGATCCTCAAAAGCAGAAGTGTCATTATAATGGAAACTTGGCCGCTTTCCAGAATTGTGTTTGTGATGAAAATATTGAAACAGGCAGCTTCGTCACCCAGCTGCCTGGAAAATACCCCAGCACGGGCAAATAATTAGATACAGGCCAGGTGCAATTATTTTTTCCTACAATATGCTGGAACTTGGTGGTTACATGTTTTTTTTCTCTTGAAATGGAATATGCGCCTGCTGGTCCATTTTGGTCCCTGGGGTCAAAAAGATAGTGGTATGGCCTCTGAGGAAAGGCCATGAGAGGTGGCGGTCCATCCCTTCCAGGGCAGCCCTGTGTCTCAGGGGAAGTCCTGGCCTGTCCCATTGTGCCCTTGTAGGGAGCTGCCCCAACGGCCTGGGCCAGTGCCTCTTTGCTAGGAGGTTGGAACCTGCATTTCAGGGTCTGCGAGGTCTCCGAAGGTATGTGATTGTCTCGCCCCGTGTTGAAAGGTGTCTGGTGGCTCTGCGCATGCTGACGTGTGTTGTTAACTCATGCAGATGGAAATAAGCACCTTCATGTTTACAGTCGACCAAATGTTTGGCGCACGCACGCAGATGGTCTTGTAGCCTGGTTGTTGAATCCCATAGACCCTGGGGGGGTTGCAGTATAGGTGGTGGGGTGAGCGTGGGCACAAAGCTGACCCGAGTTCGAGTCCTTCCTGTGCTTCTTTGTTCCATCATCACGACCCTGGGCAAGTGGCTTAAAAAAAAAATCTCCTTGTGCCTCAGTTTCCTCATTTGTAAAATGGGGTTAATGATCTCATAGTGTGGTTTGAATATTAGAAATGGTACGATTTAGGGTTCAAAGGAGCTCCCTAAATTGTACCCGTCTTTTCTGGCCAAGCTCTGAACCTATGGAGAGAGAGGGAAGGACGAAGGTGGGCAGAGATGGAAAGGTCACGTTCGTTTCCCGCTGACGCTGACGCTGGGCGATGGCAGAGCCGGTGGGTTAGCGGGCACTGTGATCCTGAGCCGAGGGCGGGCAGTTAGGCTGACTGGCCTCCCCCGGTCACAGGCAGCACGGGAAGGCTGCAGCCTCGCCTGGGGGCAGCCCCTTCCTCCGCGGGCAGCCTGCTCCGTAAGGGACAAGGTGAGGCTGGGCTACACGTGTCCAGGCCCTCCTTGCACACTCCTGGGATGGTGTAGACACCACCTGGTGTAGACTCCAGGAGACTTATACAGGTGGCGCTCCCTCCACGTGGAAGGAAACATCAGGGGTGGGCAGGAAGAGTTCCCATCCCCCCCATCCCCCCCATAGTGACTATAAAGTGCCGAGCCCAGGGCCTGGCCCATGGGTGGGGCTTGACAAATGGCACCTATTAGGTATGCTGTTGATCAAGGCAGCTGGGCCTTGAGGTTACACAGTGAGGCTTATCAGCTACGGGGTGTGGAAGTGATTAACCAGATTGAGGTTAAGGATTAGAGGTCGACCTCAAGGCTACATTCTAACTTGAAGGCTGCATTCGGAGGTAGTGGCTAGTAGCCTGGGCCTGGAGAGCTTTTTCCACCTCCACTTGGTTCCTCCGTGTGGCCTGAACCTTCGTCAGCCCCTGGGCCCCTCTCCCATCACCGCCTCCAGGAAGCCTTTGCCAGTAAACCTTACCACCTCTCCCACACACCTCCCTTCCCCCATCAAGTGTTGTTACCTTCCTCCTCTGTCTGATCTTCTGCAATTCTACTCGATTGAACTCAACCTTGAACCCGTCTCAGTTTATTCTGCGTTCTAGTTTCCTGGATGTGGTCTGCTTGCCCCAACCTGGCGAGCCTCTCAAGGGGGTGGAGGGCGCCTGGGGACCCACTCGTGGCTGGACCCACACATAGTCACAAGTCTGCCATTTGTTGAATTAATGCATCAGTTAAACATGGTTCTTTCAAAAGCCCTTTTCTCCTGGAGAAAAGGTGTTAAGGATTTTATGTGGGCTTCTGGGCGTGTACCCAGAAGACAGAAAAGAGTCCCTAGTTTGGTAGTGTGCTATAGAAGAGTTACGCTTGTCCCTAAATTTCTGGACAAGTAAAGAGCATAATGGAGTAACCTTTGACTTCCTGGCATTAGGGTTTGGGGCTATTACAAGGTAGTAACCACAGTTTTTTGTGTGTCTTGTGAGTCTTGGGGGGACAAAGTTATTGGAATTTTGGTTAGTGTTATAGGAATACAAGCAAGAGCCATCTTCTCAGGCAAGAAATGTGGGGCCCTTAGTGTCTCTTCTAGCAGGTAGAAATAGCTTGTCTTTAAGTTCCATGCGCCTTTGTTTGGATTGTAAATATTTGCATTAAAAACATAAAGTATGTCCTGGCATGTATTTATAGGGACCGTCATTTCCAAACCCCAAATCAGACTGTTGGTCTAGAGAGGCTCATTTCCTCTGATTTGTGAACCTGTTTGTATAGAGTCTTCCAAACGTATACACAGAACCGTATTTGCTTTGGGCATGTAAGGGATCTCCAGGATTACAAGAAACAGGGTTGGCCCCCGGGGGAACCTGGGCCAAAGGGCTGTCTTTCCCAACATATACTTCTCATCATGCTATTTGTTAAGCTGCAGGCACGCTGGGGAGGGCGGAGTTTTGGCCGAGGGCCCGTGAGATGGTCTGGCTCCGCTGTCCTCAGTTTCCTGGACATCCAGGTGGGGGGTTGGCCGCAGCGGGCTCATCTCTGCGTCATGTAAGCAGACGCTGGATTTCAGAACTAATTGCTGTTGCTTTAGGAAGGTGTTGAGAAGAACAGGAGGTTGCTGGCCTTTCTGTGGTCTGGTGGAGGGAGCAGGGAGCTCTTGTTTCTGGTTCAGGGTGCAGTTCTGAGGACCTGTGTAGGCTGTCTTCCTCCATCAGATTCTTGGGAGCAGTTTAGCTTTTAAAGGTTCCTAAGAACAGCCCAGATTTGTCCGGCATTTGCTGGAGGCGGAATATCACCACCACTGGTTTCCGCCTTTTCTCTGGAGTGAGAGATGGGGGTGGGGGTGGGGGTAGGGGCTGTGGTCAGGCTGGGCCAGAGCCTCTGCTCCTGGCATTGTGTGTGTGTGTGTGTGTGTGTGTGTGTGTGTGTGTGTGAGAGGGGGGGGTTGTTCTCAAAACTCCCTGTGACAGCTCTCAATGGAAAACCTCTCCCAAAGTCCCAGCAAACCGCGAGTGGAGGTCATCTGGTCTGTGAGGGAGGGCCAACGTGGTCCATTAGCCAGCCCCAAATCCAGGCTTGTCCGCGCGCTGGCAACCTCCCTGTCATCACAGGGTGAAGGGCAGATGGGACAGAGGAGCAAGTGGGGTCCTGGTACGGCCCAAGTCCCCTGGTGATGGCGCCTGGTTGACTGATACCAGGGCTTTCTTTGTCCCCCGCCAGCCCAGGGGCCAACTCCTCCGCTGCCCACTGCACACCTTTGTCTTAGGACCGAAACTAGTTGAGGTAGCAGCATTCCTCTCATCTTGCCGTTTCCACCTCCATCTTGCAGACAGCATGGCACCCTGGCTCTGGGAGTGTTGGGCATCTCTCTGATTGGGAGCCTGTGCTTCCTTGGGGGTGCTAGGATGCTGAGCCCCACCCGGGAGAGGAAGCGAAGCAGGGAAGTGGTCTGAGGGGAGGAGTGGAGAGCTGGGTTCTGGCTCGCACGCTGGCCCTAGACGCCATCCTGTGTTAAGCCTAGAACTTCCCGTGTTGGGTGCTTTGTTTGACCCATCGGTGGACATCCTTATCTGAATGAAACATTGTCCAGGCTCAGAAATGGCACATGCTCTTCCTGGGTGCCACGGTGTTCTTGAACCATGAGAAAGTCCCTGTTGCCTTTCGTGGTCATCGTTAGCCTGACCCTGATGATGTGACCCTCCCGCAATCTCTGTCACAGCTCTTAATGAAGATAATATGTTCTGGAAAGGCCCTCTCCAGCCCCACATCAGGCCAGGAATTCAAGTGCCCTCTTTTGAAAGTCAGAGGAAATAGCTGCTTTTAGGACATTCTGAACTTGCCTAAGAAACTTATCAGTAGGAATAAATGAGAAAACGGAAAGAGGACCAGTCTGACATTTCTGTCGTCCTAACTGAAAAGCTATTTATACCCACTCTGTAACAGTTTCTGTGAAAAATTAGATTTGGAAGGATGTGCAGAAGAGAAGAGTTGGGAGCTTAGCAAACTGGACGGTCTCATCAGAAATACCTTCCAGCCAAAACAAACAAACAAACAAACAAACAAACAAACAAACAAACAAACCCATTTGCCCAGGGTCTGCGGGGGTCAACAGTTGAAACTCTATGGATTCTTTGCATGGGATGCAATTTGGCTCAGAATAAAAATGTAGATGAAAGCTTGGTTGCCATTTGGGTGGCAGAAAATAAATGTGCGTTTAGCTGTTAAAAAGGAAACAAATCAATAGGATAATGCAGACCTGCCTGCTTTTGAGTCAGCAGGTTTTTTGGTTGATGGAAGAAGGGGGCTTGCCCACCCAAAATCACCTTTGACCTTTGGACCAGTGATGAAGCTGCAGAACTGTTTAAGGAGTTGTGTGTGTGTATTTTACAAAGTCTTCATCGGATGTAGTTTTAAAAATCACGGAGCAGACTTTTTGCCCATTCAACCTATTCTTTTTTAAACAGCTTTATTGAGATATAATTCGCATACCGTACAATTCACCCATTTAAGGTGTGCCATTCAGTAGTTTTTAGTGTATTCACAGATATGTGTAATCAGCACCCCATTCCTTTTAGAACATTCGTCACCTCAAAAAGAAACCCTGTACCTGTTAGCTATCAGCCCTCGCTCTCCCCATCTCCCAGCCCTAAGCAACCCGGAATCTATTTTCTGTCTCTACCAGTTTCTCTATTCTGGGCTTCACATGAACAGAATCATATAATATGTGTTATTTTGTGACTGGCTTCTTTCACTTTGCATAATGCTTTCAAGGTTCATCCATGTTGTAGCATGTGCCTGTACTTCATTACTTTTTATCACTAAATAATGTTGTATTGTATGGATTTACCACATTTTCTTTATCCATTTGTCTGTTGATAGACATTGGGGTTTTCTTCATCTTTCGGCTCTTAATGATAATGCTGCTATAAACATTCACGTACAAGTTTTTGTGGGGACACGTTTCCATGTCTAAGGTTATATTTTATGAGATACTTTTTCTTGTTCTTAATAAGATTGATTTACTTTTGTACTTGCCCTGTCGCTGGACCTAGAGAAGGCTTGATTCTTAGATGGGGCTGTGATCCCCCTCAGAATTGCCTGAATTTCAGAGCTTGGAAAGGCCTTCTGGGAAACATAGTCTAGCCCCATTTTACAGATGGGGAAACTTGAGGCCCCCGGAAGTCACGTGTGATCAGGATTGAATCTGGGGTTTTTTAATCAGTTCAGTTACCCTGAATGTTCTCCCTAAGCTCTTAGTAAAACTCCAGGTCCCCCTCCTGAGTGGCTTGGGGAATTAACAAAAGCGGGTTGGGTGGACAGAAGGTGGCCACCTTGTCGAGCCCAGGGTTCTAACCCCCCTGACTCCATAAAGGCTGGAGAATGTCTCGTCCACAAACACTGTGACTTGTGGTGCCACCCCTTCCTAGGTCTTTCCCTTGCAGCAACTGGATGCCAAGACTTATCTGGGGAATAATTAAATTAGGTCCAATTCAGAGAATGAAATTTTATCTGATCTGGCCTAGCCATAAACAGAGGGGCTGTGACTGTGACCCCAGGAGACATTATGAAGTTGTTTTTAAAAAATTCTGCTGGGCCAAAGCATTGAAGGAATTGTGTGTGTGTGTGTGTGTGGGGCGGGTTGGTGGAGGGAGTGAAGGGAGGTGTTCTGATGGGCTGGGGCTGCATCCCAGAGCTGATCGGAGGACTGGTTTCCAGCGTACTTGGGTTGACATCCATTCTTCTCTGTTCTCCATCCTCCAAATTATCATTTACAGCTCCGCCTCCTCCCTGTCTCATCTTGGGGTGAAGAATACTTGTCCAGTGCTGGCTGGACCGCACTGCTGCACTTTCAGAAAACAGGGCTAGTGAGAAACAAAGAAAAACCCCATCCTCCCCATCCTCTCACTTAAGATTTGGCTTGTGAGCCGGAGTTATTTTTATGTGAGCACATGCTTGACGAGGGAAGTCTTGGGTGGGCAGCTGAAACCACACTCATAAAAACAAGACTGAAATAGTGGACTCTCAAAGGTGAGCACATGGCTGATAATAGCTTGAATTCAGTGACAATTCCAGGCAGCCCGGTTCAGGTACAGGGGACCCTTTTGAAGGGGGACTAGGGCATAGCAAGCGCCTGTGCTGGTGGGGCCCTTTTCTTGAGCATCGCTTTTCCTCTGGCCTGGACTGAGTCCCCACAGGACTTGACTTCCTCGTGAGCCCTCACAGGTGGAGGGCCTTCCTCCTTCCCCATTGCTACCCCCAGGTGTTTCTCTCCCAGTTGTCTGTGAGAACCTCAGCTCTTTGTCCCTTTCTTTCTTTCTTTCTTTCTTTTTTTTAAAGATTTGATTGGGGAATTGGGGGAGGGGAACAGACAAGTTGCTGTCGTTTTTTTGTTCTTCAGTCCAGTTGTGGAGGACGTTGCTTCACTGGCCCATGTTGGTATTATTATTGCACTCTTCCCCGGTGAGGCAGATCGGACGCCGGCCTCTGGAGGGCTGCTCACCGTGGCTCTTGGCAACTCACACTGGCTGCCGGCCGCTCACGCTGGCTGCCAACCACACACGGTAGCTTATGGCAACCCACTGCAGCAGGGACTGCAGCCTATGCCGTCGCCGGTGACTCTCGGCAGCCCAGCTCCAGGTTGAGCTGTTGTTCAGCATCTTAGCTGTAGAGGGCAGTGTCACTGGCCCTCATATGGGATCCGAACCGGGCCCTGCTGCTCAGAGCTGGCGTCCCAAGCCAGCTCTTAACCAACATGCCACTCGGCCAGCCCTCTTTGTCCCTTTCTTTGCCATCATCTCCCTTCCTTCTACAGTGGACCCCCAGGTTGCCTCTCCACCCCAGGTCCTGTTATCACCCAGACCCTGTGGTCTTCATGGGAACAGTCTATTTGGCGCTCTGGCCTCCTGCATCCTCTACCTCCTCAGCCTTCAGTCCACTCTGGGCCTTGTCCACACCTGGACCGCTCCATACAACATAGAGTCAGTCCATGATAATGACAGCCTTTCCTTCTTGGGAACCATGCCCAAGGACCAACTGGTCGACCTGACACAGAGTAGGGCCTCAACAGATTGTTTCTGTCAATTATTTTCTTTAAATCTCTTTCTGGTCCTTTCTGGACATGCTTATAAGGGTGTAACTTTGTAAAGTTTTCCCAATATATGTTTATCAGTTGTCATAGCAATATACACCTCCATTTTATGTTGTTTACGATTCTGTTTTAAACTATGGACAAAAAATAAGTTTCCCTGTGTTTTTGTAAATGGAGAAATACACGAGAAACATTTTTCCCCCCGAATAGCTTGATTTAGAATCATTCCAGATATTTATTGAGCATCTTTTTTCAAATCCGTGTGGGGCCATACTGCCTGGAAGAAGTGGACTGTAGTGACATGTTGGCAACTTGCCGAGAGTCCCCTTAATCTTTTGGCGCTCTTGGATTCTACCTCATAATTTTATTTTCGCTTTTTATTTTAAAATATTGGGTTGTCAGAAAAGTCAAGACGTATTTTTTCTGTTTTTCGTTGCAGAAGTGCGTCCTGACTTTTCCGACAACCCAATAATTTTAGGCTCCCAGGAAGCCTTTAGAGTTCCCGTGTACTTTCCACCAGCTTCCCACAACGATAACATCTTCCATGACCGGAGAACTTATCAAGACCAGCAAGCTGACACTGGTACAATGCCAGTGACCGCCTTCTGCTGCCATCTACTGTCATTAAACCTAGGGGTCCACAGCACTTGGGAAGCAAGTTAGAATTTCATAAACCTCCGTGTTGTCGTTTATCTTTTAGGTTGTTTTTGGATCCCTTCCCATTGGCCATCAATTAAAATCAGTTTCCATTGGGTCACCAGATCCCGGAAGACCCATGATTTGTGCCTTTCGTGCCTCCCATGTGCCCACAGGGTGCTTTGTGGGTGCATGATCCAGGGTGTATGCACACAGATCACCTTCTTCCCCCAGCTGAGAGATTCTTGGAGCTCAGGAGCGTAGAGAATAGTTTGGTGTAATAGAACGCAGGACATGGAATTGGGAAACTTGAGTTCTGATCATAGTAACCAGCGTTTGAGTACTTGTGCTAGCCTTTATCTACATTATTTCAGTTATTTCAGCGACCTTTGAGATCGACATGATCAACATGCCCATTTTACAGATGTGAAAACTGAGGCTAGAGAGGTTCACCCTGCCCATATTCTGGCAGTTCATGGGTGATAGAGTCAGGACTTGAGCCCAGGCAGTCTGAGCTCAGAGGTTGCTGGCTCTTACCGTGTAGGATTGCCCTCCTCGTTTCAGTCCTGTGCACCTCTGGTCCCCGCTCTCACTGACTGTGCTGTGTGCTTGGGCTGGTCACTAGACTTTTCTAAGCCTCTTTCCTCACTTCAGCACAAGGGGCTCGGCTGAGAAGACCTGTCACTCCTATTCCGGAGTGCGGTTGGTTTTACTGGTGAAAACAGTTGTCCCAGAAGAGGGAGAGATACCCAAAGATCCAAGCGAAATGTCTACCCTGTCCTTTGTAGGTACTTTTAAGGTTGGGAAGATTTCTGCTGCCTAATTTGGTTTGGTGGGATCCTCAGTTCCAATTGAATTATGCTCTGGTGTATTTTAATTAAATCATCTACAAACTGATTTCTTAAAGATGCAAACTCCCTATGCAGCGTGCTGTGTCTGAGCCCCCTGTGTTCAGCTCCGGGTCGGAGGCGTGATGCTTGTAATAACCAGGAGGCATGCGAAGCTGCTCACTCAGCCTCATGGGCAGCATTAATTGTGACATGCCACCAGAACGAGATGCGAAGGCATTATCAGCAAGTACTTAATTGATTTTGCAGTCTCCACAAAGGAAGGTTAAAATTAAGCTTGTTTGTAAATGGTGTTTAAACTGCACAGTCCTGGGGACTGGTTGTAAAAACTAACAGAGCAGGGCGCTCATGGAAGGGCTTAATTTTCTTTTCAGGTTGCGGAATGAGCCCATCACTCCACTAAAGGTAAAGATTTTCCGGTTTGAAGGGGCCGGAAGAGGAAAGCCTCAGGTTGTAAGTTTCTATAGACGGGGGAGGGGCCTCCTTGTGCGGATGTGAGGTGGCAGACTCTGGGGTGAATATGTGATCACATTAACATGATAAATTAAAGGGTCCCATATTTTTTTGTCGTCAGGCAGAGAGCTGCATTCGAGAAGATGCTGTTTTAGATCAGCGTCTCGATAAATGGGCTCGTGGTAAATGCTTTTGCTAACCTCTCTCCTGGTGTAGAATGGAAGATTCTGATTCCAAAATGCCCTGGAAAGGTCCCTAGTCAAACCGGTGAAGAGCTTAAACCTGAGGCCGATGCCATTTTCTGAGTTCTTGAGCTGTTACATATGCAGGAATAACAGAAGTTCCCTGGACGTGATGTCTCTCTCCTCTTAATTCTGACTGTGTAACTCTTTAGGTGTTCTAGAACTGGCTATATGATTTGCAGGGCCTAGTGGAACATGAACATGTGAGCCCCTTATTAAAAATAATTAAAAATTTCAAAACTAGAACACTCTAGAGCATTAAACCAAGCTATGGGCCCCTCTGAGCACCGGGCCCTGTTCCTCAGGGTGACGGCCGGGAGCCGGCCCTGGGTGTCTATATGATGTTCATCCTATACCAGCTTAAATATGGTAGCAGCCTGAGGGCACGGCGTCAGCCATGTCACTCTGTGTGCTCCGAGGGGTTTGCCAGGGTGCCTGACCCCTGCACACGCTTAAGACAGACTTGCTGAGCTGAATTGGTTCACGGAACCATAGCTCTGGTCTGCTGTGGGATTTCATGTGGCTTTCTCAGGTTCCACACATCAGGAATCTGGAAAAAATCCTCCGTTGGGCTCTTTAGAATGGAGAGGCACAAGGAACAAAATTCTCTTAGCTCAGTTTAGAGGAGAGGAGAAAACCTGAATTCAAAACCCTTCTAGATATCGTGTGTGTGTGTGTGTGTGTGTGTGTGTGTGTGTGTGTGTGTGTGTGTGTGTAAACCCAAAGTCTGG
>NW_017731899.1:200745-242288 GCF_001890085.2 Hipposideros armiger
GGGGGGGGGGTCGATGCTCTGCTCAGAACCCAGAAGGAAAGGTGCCCAAGTCAGATCTGTTGAGAGGCTCGTCTTGGGGGCACTAAGTGCATCTCCCCTGGATTTTTCTCCTTTTGTCCTCAGTTTGTACAGAGGTCCCTGGAGATGTGAGCTCATAGGGAGGCAGGACGCCATGCTTGCTTCCCGGTCATTGTCACAAGTTGATGGGTCTGAATGGGGCTGTGAGGCTTGAAGAAAGAAACTGCCTTTTGTACCTGCTGCCTGGCGCGAGAGGACGGGCGAGAGAACAAGTGAGGGCTCAGGCAGTTCTGGCAGCCACAGCTGCCCTTGGCGAGCCCGAGACCATGAAGGAAAGTCTGTGTTGCACCTGGGTGTCTGGAATGAACTCCTCCCTTTTAAGGGAGTCCTCAGCCAGTCCTTCACTTACTGGCTTGTCAGAAAAGTCATGACGCATTTTTGCAACGAAAAACAGGAAAAATACATCATGACTTTTCCGACAACCCAATAGTAAATAGCAACGATAGCACGGTCATGTGCTAGCGAAAGCTTGCTTTATTTACTTCCTCTGTTACGACATTCACAGTCATTTTTATTTTGAAAAGAAAAATAATACAAATAAAACCCACAATATTTTTATTACCTGGTGTAGGAGTCTGAGATAACTTAAATAATATGTCTGGTTTAAAGCTACCAGGGATAAAAAAATCTCCATGCACAAACAAAGAAGAGAGAGAAACATAAAAAGATCAAAGAGTTTCTCCCCTCTGCAAACATCACACTCTGCAAAGGGGCAGGATTTCATCTGCCTTGCACACTCCCCACACCCTGGGCCTAGCACAGCCACACTAAGTGGAATCTGTTAATGGTTCCAGGTACTAGATTCTTATCTCGGCCTGTGAGGTGGCATTCTTGGACAGTGGCCTCAAACGGAAGGAAACCATAAAGATAGAAGAAAATAATGCTATCGTGTTTGAGTCATTGTGGCCAGTACCTTACATAACTCGGCTTATCTCCCCTCCAGCCCTGAGCGGTAGATGGCATAATACTTGTTTATAGAGGGGCAGATGAGGCTCAGAGAGGCTCTGTAACTTGCCCAGGGCCAACCAGCTGGCAGTGGCTGGACTCGGATTTGATTCTAGGACTTGCCTCATGGCTGTACCCCACTCTTTCTATGCTACAGGAGAAGTCGGGGGGGGGGCGAGAAACATTTATGGATAACCAGGTGTTTGGGATGCTTTGGTGTCCCCACTCAGTGAGCCCTAACCCACAGAGAGATACAGATGAGGGAGTAAACACTGGCTGCTGGGGAGTAGGTGGTGGCTAAGACATGTCCAGGCTCTGCCCTCATGAGGCTTGGGTTCCAGTGGGTGGACTAGGTATAAACACTTAGTCAAATGATCATTTGAGCGCCACTGTGATGAGTGACAAAGGGGAGATGGGGGCGAAGGGTGGTGGGGGAGTGATGTACTAGTGAGTGTGTCATGGACGCATTGAGCCGGTCTGGCCCAGGGTGCAGGTGGATGGAGTTTCCAGGTAATGATGGAGGAAGCTCGCAGGAGAGTGGAGCACCAAGCTCTGAGCCCAGGAGGAGGGAGGGAAGACCCTAGAAGGTCTCCTGGAGGGGCAGAGTCTACAGATGCTGGGTCATGGCGAGCCTGAGGGTGGAAGCTACACAAATCCCAGTGAGGGGGACCCGTGGTTCTCTCTCTTTGAGGTTCAGAATGTGTGACATCCTTGTTCCTGGATTGATTTCAGAGGCGCCCACTCCCCCGACTCCCAGCATTGTACCCCTGTAGTTTAGCGCCTCCTGTCCTGACCTCAAGGGGAGCTGGGCTCCCTCAGGGGATACTTAGGGTTCCTGGGACTTATTTTCTCACTCTCTTGGGGGAGTTGAGAAATTCTCTGGAAGTACCCTGCAGGGGGAAGTGTGCTAAGTCTACAGTGTAAGTTTTCAATGTCCTTCCCTCCCTGGGGGTACTGGCTCTGTTGGACGTGCGCTGGGAAGACCCTGGGATCCCATAACAAGTTACCTTGCCCGGAGGTGCAGCAGTCAGGCTTGGGCTGGCTGTTGATGGTACACTTCTGCTCCAGGAAGTGTTCTATGGAAAGAGGCTAAAAGAATACATGAAAGAATGCCCTTTTACAGCCCCACCTCCGACCTCACCCCTGCCCAGTGTGTACCTGGCCTGTAGGTGGCCACTCCACCAAGCAGGACCCATGATGTGGCCTGGGACGGCTGGGGCTTGCAGCCCGCTGGCCACGTTCATCCCAGGAGGGCCATTTAAGACCCTGGAAAGCCCTCGAACCTGACAACTGGAGGTCATTAGCCATCTAATGGAGAGCTGGGTTAAAATCAGCCCTTAAGTGGTTACAAGCTCTGTTAACCTTTCTAAGATGCACAGACAGAGCAAGCTTTGGTTTGGCATCTCTGAAAACAAACGGGCGTTGATCTGATGGGAGAGCATTTACCTCCATGGTCAAGGTGAGAGGGCTGGATTGCATTGATTGGCACATTCATGCTCGTGTCAAATTGCCTGCGTGCCCTTTGCTTCTCTCTTGGTTTCTTACAGGGCAGGAGCTTAACACCACTGTTCTAACTTCCTTCTTCTATGAACTTTGTTTTTTTCTTGGAGTATAACTTACATCACTAGAGAGCACCTACCATACCTGTACAGCTCGATGGATTCACACAAGCAGAACTCAGCTGTGCAACCAACACCTAGGTCAAATATAGGAACGTCACCCCGGAAATCCCTACTTCCATTCTGCTCATTAACCACCCCCATCCCCCAGGCAGGGGAAACCACCACCCGGACCTCCACAGCCTCGGCTGGTTTCTCCTGGGTTTTTTTTTTTGTACTTTATATAAACGAAACCAAGTAACACGTTCTCTTTTGTGCCTGGTTTCTTGGGCTCAGTTCTATGTTGATGAGATTCTTCCTAGGTGTTGCTTGTAGCTGTGGTTTGTTCATTTTCATAGCTCAGTTGTAGTAGCCATTCGATTGTGGATGGACGCTGTGTGATTTCCAGGTTTTGTCTTTACAGCTCGTGCACTGAGCAATCTAGTACTTGTCTGTATGCGTTCGGATGCGCTTCTGTTGGGCCCACACCTAGGAGGAGGCTTGCGGTTCTTGTGAATGGGTGTTCTCAGCTTCAGTAGATGCTGCCAGTTTTCCTACTGATTATACCAAATACAGTTCCCACCAGCTGCGTCTGGGCCTCTGGAAGATGAAATAAGAGCCTGGAAAGATGTACCATGAACCTGACTCCCCTCTGGCCCAAAGGGAAAGACCCCATGGGATAACTGCTGGCCCTTCTGTGGGTTTGTGTGGAATGGATAACTGAGAGGGACCTTCTCTCGGTGATGCCCCCAGAAGAATGCTGCTGGGATTCTGTACCCCACGGTCACGTTTCACGGGAAGCCAGTCTTTGTACCCCAACGTGGGGATGGGGAGGTGTTGATCTCTGCGAATGGCTCAGAATCCGGCATTTTGGTCACTGCCCTCTTGGGTGTCTCTCTGCACTGAAGTAAGGCCTCCAGGCTAGTCAGTGAGATGAAAGTGACAGGCCTGGGGTTCCTCTCTCCCGGAGGTAGGGGGAAAGGGGGCTGCCACCACTATGGCTCCATCTAGAAAGATTTTATTTGCAAATCAGTCCAGTTCCAAAACCAACTGATTCTGCACACCCCTTTTCTTCCGTGCAGCTTGACCAGTGGGAGATTTCTACCCTGTGCTCAGGGTCAGGGAAAGAGATTTTCCTTCCCCACCTTGAGCTGATGTTCACATGTGACTGATGTTCAGTGTGACTGGGGGTCCGAGGCAGCTGGCATTTCCTGAGTCCCTGCGTGTTGACAAGAACTCAGAGCACAGGCGTCCTGGTGTCCCTGTTACAGACAGGAACCTGAAGGGGAGGGGACTCCCGCTGTCTCTGAGTGCAGAACCCCACTGGGGGCCATCCTGGCTGAGTTCCAAGGTGTACGCACCGCCCTGGCTCCATTCATCCCCAACTCAGCAGTGGCCATGGCTGGATGAGGGAGACGCGGAAGGAAGGAAAATCGGGGGCCATGAGCTTGAGGCTTAAAAGCCACCTGGGGTGATTGTCCATCGGCCTCCTCTGCCCGCAGTACATGTGGTAAGTCTAGGCAGGGTCTGGTGGCTGCACTTTTATCCAGTGCCCTGCGGAGGGGTCCCATCAATTTTGGCAAACTGTGACTTCTCAGTGCCTTTTATTGGGAGGCCGGGCAAGGACAGAGTGGAGGAACCAGTCCTTTCCTTACAAGGAGCTCACGGTCCCAAGCAGCCCTGCTTAGTAGAACTTGGTGATGATGGAGATGCTTTGTATCTTCGCTGCCCAGTGTGGTAACACCAGCCGTGTGTGGCCCGTGAACACTGAAAATGTGATGCGTACGGCTGAGGAGCTGAAACTTGAAATTGCATTTAATTTTAATTGATTTAACTTAAAAACAGATACTGAGCTCGGTAATTGGAAAACCTTTTGTTTGGAACAACTCGGGCATGTAAGTCTCCTTTTTTCATAAATTTTATGAAATCTAAACACAGATCAGGTCCTTCTGGTGAAAATGTAGTATCCAGACTGAGATGTGCTGTATGTATAAAATATATACACTGGACTTTGAAGACTCAGTGTGAAAAAAATAGTGCAAACTCTCTTATTAATAGCTGTTATACGAAATACATGTTGAAATGACAATATCTTGGATCTGTCAGGTTGAACAAATGGAAATGAACTTCATCTGGAACATTTGAACGTGGGTATGTGGCCCGCATTCTCTTTCTGTGGGAACCACTGCTCTGAGGACTGTCCCTGCCTCGCTGGCGGCTGAGTCAGAGCGCCAGGGAATTGGAGGGGACGAGAGAAGAAGCCCCTGCTGTCCTCTTTGTTTTGCTCACCTGGGAGCAGGGTTTTGGGCTGATTTCACACCTGGCCCTGTGCATGGCCTCGAGCACCTGTCCAACGAGGGGGAGTCCTCGGTGAGCTGCTCCAGGGCCCTGCCCTTCCTCCGTTCTCTCCAGATGATGCTTCTGGAATGAGCATCTGCTCTGATGCTCTATGCTAGGGAGAAAGTTCCAGAACATTCTTGGGCATGTCTCAGTCTGAACTGCATGACAGGCACATGCGAGTGGGACAGGACCCGTTACCGGTCAGAGTAAGAACTCTGCCTTGCGTTTTAAATCCAATTTGATGTCATTTAAATCTCTACTCCGGTGGGAGTAGAGAGCCCCTGCCAACACTAAGCTACTGAAATGTGGCCCCAGAAAGTGAGTCAAGTTTCCCCTCTGCCTCCAGCCTTGGCCCCACCGTTTTGGGAGGGGCAGTGGAAGTCGCTCCAGGGAGCCCCGTGGAGGTGTGGCAGGCAGTGACACTTGGGCGAGCGCATTGCTGTGTCAGTAGATACTCTGGTTCAGTGGCTCATTTTCAGCCACAGAACGTAGCCCATCTGACTTCTTATTATCTCCTTTGAGGGGTTCTGGATGGCTCCCCCACTATGAGCTCCACCAGGCAAGCTTAGCTCACCACCGTGTCCCTGAGTTATACTTGGGCCAGGCACACAGCAGGGGGATCACGGACTTCGCTGAATGGGTTAATTGGGAGTGTGCTCTTTTCATCTACAGCCCTTGAGGTGGGGGGTAGGCTTCCCTGAATTATGCGCAGTGGGTGGGCCCTGGACTTGGGGGTGGTCAGGAACTCCAGGTCCACACTGTGCTTTAGTCTAAAACTCCAAGTGTGGGGGTTTTCTTTTTCCTCTAAAAATGGTTTCTATTACACCGCGCACAGCTTTTTTTCTTTACCAAGCATTGTCTCAACCGTACTCGTTTGCTCCTGACAGTACCCTGGGCGACATCATCCCTGGAAATAGCTGGGACTGCGTGGCCAGAGTCGCACAGCTGATGGGGGTACAGCGGAACTTAGATTTGGGGAACTCCCATCTTGGGGTGACCTCCTCACGTTTATTATATCCTACATTTAATGCAACCTAGTGCACAAAAGCTGGTTGGTCAGGCCCGCGGGAGCAGGACATGTGAAAGTGGAGGCCGGAGGAGGATTGGAGCCTGGTTGTATGGACGACCTGGCTGGCTGGGGAGGGCCTCAGGCCGGCCTCTGTGCTTGAGTGTCCCTGCAGGAGCCCGTGGAGGGGCTCTAGTGCTGGCTTATTGCTCCTCTGCTCTGCTTGTCTGTTTAAGGTCAGCGACTCAAATTTTTAAATTCTAAAAAAAAAAAAAAAAGCCTGTTTTTATCATTTGGATTATCTGTATTGTATTTCTTCTTCTTCTTCTTCTTCTTCTTCTTCTTCTTCTTCTTCTTCTTCTTCTTCTTCTTCTTATTTATTTATTTTGTATTTAAGAGGGGTTATCAAGGTAGGTGATATGAAAGCAGAATTTTTTTATAAGGGCATACTGATTCTTTAAAAAAATTTTTTATAATGACTCTTTTTAAAACAGACTTAGAAGACATTAAGATGCATGTGTTTTGATCTTCTTTCTCGGGATTAGAATATGAAGGTTCATTGTTGCAGTACTCAAGGAGGTAATTCATTTCTGAGGCATTTCGGTGAGCCAGCCTCCGAGGAGAGGCTGGAATGAAAGCACGGAAGGAACTGTGCAACACAGACCAGAGACGTCCCCGAGGCCTCAGGGTAGCTAAGCACAAGCGAGACAGCAGGTGGTACTAGTCCCACCAGCAAGGATGGCGGCAGGCACGTGGGCAGTGGCCGGGTTCCTTGCTCAGCATGTCTGTGGATTGGCTCAGTCCTCGCAATCCCGTTAGACGAGACAGTATCATCATCAACCCCACATGTCAGATGGGGGCTTGGAGTCAGGCCGTTTGCATGACCCATGTGCTCGTAGCCACCATTCTCCTCCCAGGGCTCTGCCTGTGGAACCACAATCAAGTGGAGACTGGTCTCCGCCACCCGCTGGCTCTGCCTCTGACACCACGGAGGGGAGCCCTGGGGCCAGCTAGTCCCGGGCTTTGCCATATGCTCCCTTTTTGCTTCGGTTAGTTCACTAATTGAGGCAAAGATTCTGTGAGTTTTGACATTAAGTATCTGGGTAATTGCCTAAACATCATTTTCATTTTACATGTTTAGACACAAACTTTAATGAAATCTGAAAAACCCAGCCCTACTTGGGGAAATGATACTAATTTATATTTTTAACTTTGTTTGCCCAAGGACCTTGATGGCTTACGCTTCCGTTATAAGCTTAATTGCCCAACACGTACCATCCTCCCACTGAGGTTTGTCAGGCTTGAAAGCCAACCGTGATTTGGGGCAGACTGACTGACCGCCTTAGCTGGGAAACAAGGGCTTTAAAGAGATGGCCTCTCAGTGCTTTGGTTCTGAGCTTCAGTTCTAGTAGCTTCCATGCCCAACTGAATTGCAGGTCTCAGGCGGGCAGCACAGAAGTCTGCCCTCCGTTGTATCCCTTCTCGTGACCTAGCACTGGTGACTGAACAGATGGGTCTGAACAAGTCAGGAAGATGCCAGCAGTTCCACTGAAAGACGTGCATGTAAATTACCGGCCAGAAAATAGCCAGAGAAGATAATAACTAAGAGTGTCATGCTACCTTTGAAAAATGTTCCTAATTTCTCCATTGAGATCCCCAAAGAGAATTTTAAAGAGGCTTGAAGTACACTGCTTACAGCAGTCCTGGCCCATTATTATATCCTCCAGCCTCAATGCAGAATGTGATATCTGGGGCGTTGTTGTCCTGTCACTCAGGAATGGGGCCCTCGCGCCCAGTGATGCTCTGAGAGGCCCAGACGGCTCCTTTCCTCTGGCTGCAAAGCCGCTGTGGGGTGGGTCAGATCCTAGTGGGAGTGGGGGTGAATGGAGCAAAAGGAGGAAGCCGAACCCATAGCATGTGCTCACACAAGTCCTGCTGTCACCCAAGGGCCCTGAATGGTCTCGGAGCTGTGGGGGGAACAGGAGGGAAACACGGAGCTGACTGCCCCTCTGGGACAGAGGTGATGAGCAACCCAGGTAGGGGTACCCGCTCCTCTCTGAACGGAAATGTCTCCATCTCTGTTTTTCAATTGTAAAGTGAATGCTAGGGAGAAGTATCTTGGGGATTTGTTCATAATCATTCATTTTTGCGCAGGGTTTTACAACAGCAGAAGGGGTGTGAAAAACCTCAGAAAAACAGTCAACCAAAGTGGGTCCAGCTATGTCGTAAACTGTTTTGTCATCAGAAGGTGAAAATTACCCCAGTGCGTGAACATTTAGAAAAAAGATCAGCCCAGATTGCTTTGTGACAGCGTAAACTTGTTTCTTTCAGCCAATTTCATGAGAGGAGGATGGGGTGAGGCTCAGAAATGATGCAGAAGCCGCGACAGGACAAGTCCTGGCGGCGGTGGGGAGAGAGCCCTTGGGTTTCAGTCCCACAGCCATGGCGTGCAAGCCGGAGAGGTTCTGGGAGCAGTGGTTTCCTCCTTTGCGTTTCTCCCCCGCCCTCCGCCGCCTCTGCCGGAAAGGAGCTGGTTGACATTCAAAACTCTTCGAGCCCCCCGGCACTCTATAATGCCCTGGTTAATTTTTTAACCCCCAAATCTAGTTTCACCCATAAAAACCAATAAAACCTTCAAAATAATTAAATGGAGGAGCTCATTTACTGCATAGGTAATTGGTATTTTATCTCTTCTGAAGTATTAAAGGGGGGAAAAGTAGCTGAGGGATAAAAAAGAAAAAAAAAGAGAAAAGAAAAAGGGAAAGAAAGAAGGAGAAAGGTAATTTGGGATTTTCCTTGACTTTGAATACTTGATGTTTTTGAAACATTTCCAAATTTCCTTTACAGGAAAGGAATGAAAAAGATCCAAAGGGAGGATTTTTTTTTCCCTTTTGTCTTGAACTCGGTCCTAAAAAATCGTGTTGACCAAGTGCCTTTAGAAATTTGCCTGAAATGGTTTTAAGAACTGAAAATGGGTAAAAACAAAACAAAACGGAAAAAAAAAACCCCAAAACTTCTGGCCACAGATAAGATCATATAATTAGCTAAGACATATCATTTTGGTGTTTTCTTAAGTAGGAAAGCTAATTTAGAAAGGCAGGGCGGTGCTCCTGAGGAGAATGAGATGCAGTCACCAGCCCTCGGAGGCCCCTTGATTCTGCTCCAGCAGAATTGGGGGGTAGGGGTGGGGTGGGGGAGATGGGGGCTGCACTCTGGGGGGTGGTGTCAGGAACCCGAGGCCAGTGAAGCCCGGGACCAGCCCACCAAACAGTCCCACAGGGGAAGCCAGTGCCAGCCACAGGCCTGAGAGGTACCAGGAAGTGGGTTTTCAGTGACATAGGGACTAATCCTAGAGAGGCAGAATTTGAAAACCTGCAGAATTGGAAATTCTATTTTAAATGCCACACACACACACACAAAATGAAACCCAACTTATGCATTGAGAATTCTCTGTTTGTGACTCTGCTATATTTGTATAAGTGTTGCCTGCCTGCCTCCTGCCTTCCTTTCTAATTTTTTTCCTTTGGGAAATATTTGTAAAAGTGAACAAAAGGGACACTCTTGCCTTCAAGGAGTTGATATCCCAGTGGTCAAGGCAGAGGCCGACAGGGTTTGCCGGATGAGGGCGGGGCCTGACTTGGGCTGGGGGTTTGGGGGGGGGGCCCTTGGCTGACGGCTGAAGGGCGAGCAGTAGTTCGTGGCTCAAGCGGACCAGTGGTGTTGGGGAGAGGCGGACGGAGACACAGAAACAGGCAATGGGATAAGGGCAGCCAAGAGGGGCACAGACAGTCACAGTTCGGTTCCTCCATCCTCCTGCGGACTGCAGGGGAGTGGCGAATGTCCCATGTACAGCCCAGAGGCTGACAAGGGGCTCCGAAGTGAGGTGGCCTGCCCTAAGTCATACCGGCTGGTGTGGTGGTTTCAGGATCTTGCAGTCTCATGGGCTGTAAGTGCCACCAAGTCAGGCACGTTCCTGCTTTGCTCACCGTGCGTTCCCATGAACGCCAAGTTCAGTGCTCGTTTTGTGGCTCCACAGCCTCCAACTGGGGCCTTGGAAGGACGGGAAGAGACATCTCGTAGGCACACGGGTCGTGTCGGGAGAAATTCTTACTGACCCTGAGCTGACTTGAGCTCGGAACAACTGTGTGCTTCAGCCAAAGATTTATTATTTTTTTTAAAGCAGACCAGAGCCGTTCTTGATAGGAAGTCAGCTATAAGGACTTTTTTAGTCTTATTTTTTTAATCGAGACCTTTTTTTAGCCCAGGAGGAAGTCTGTTCTCTGTAAACAAGTCCCAACCTTCATAATGAGGCCTGAACACTTTCAAGATCTTTATGAAAACGATCCCACTTTTCTATGGTTAATTCCAAGTGGAATTTTACTTGTTTATTTGCAGCTCAGCTGTCTAATTTTATACGCTGCATGGAGTCCTCTCCTGTCCTCGCTCCCTGTTACCTAGTTGCAAAAGGTTTCCTGTCCCGGGGCAGCAGCGGGCCTGCTCATTGACAAGATGGGCGTGGTCGGCGTAGGTTAAGCCTCCTCTTAGCTGGGCTCCAGAGACAGGGAGGTGTTGGAGAACAGACCTTTGCTACAATATTTGTTATACTCCGCCTTCAAGTGTTAAGACTTGGAGAGATTTTTTTTTTTTTGGAAAAAAGAAATCATAGCCACCAAACGCTTTCAGAAATGTCTCTCCTTTCTCAAGGAGAGGGAAGAATTCCTTTCCGATAGACCAGCCATATCGAAGGTCAGTACATTGGGTGGCACACCTCTCAGTACACACTTGCGTGGCCTGTTTATGTTACATAATGTAAAGTGGGAACCTGGATTTCCGATTTGAGTGGGGTTACCAGAAACTGGGTCTGTTTTCTAAAAGCCTAAAGGAGAGTTTGAAACTACCATTTCAAAAAAATTAGCTTCTTCCCTGGGTCTCTCCTGCCATCCGAAGAACAGCACTGGGCACCGGGTGTCCTGATGGCACCAGCGTCTGCCTGGCTGTGTCACCGCAGTGAAGGGCTGCTCCTCTGGCCTGTTTCAGTCGGTCTTGTTTAGACATCGCTGATACAAAGCCTTTGCAGCTTTTCTCCTTCCTGCCTCGCATCCAGGCTCGGTTATCTTCATATACCAGGCCAGAGCCCCTACTGCTGAGTGAAAGCCTGTTGGTGAGGACGGGAGGGAGGGAGAGAAGGAGACAAGTGAGGATGGTGGTTGTGGTTTGGTTGCCGTTTATTGAGCCCTCGCAGTTGGCAGGCACTATGTAAGCCTGTCGCACAGATTATCCCATTTCATCCTCACAGCCCTCTGTGCCGGAGGTACTGCCATTGTGGCCATTTTACAGATGAGCAAACTGAGGCCGGGACTGTACAGCAGTTTGCCCAAGGGCACACAGCAACCAGATGATTGTGTCCATGTTTACATTCTTCTGGGTTTGGATTTTCATCTTTGTTTTCTGCCACCACTTTTCTGACCATGAGGTGACCTGCCCGTCCCATGCATGCACAGCCGTGTGAAAGGCCATCCTGGGTCATTGCTGTTGAAGGCTCATTGGCATCGGCAAGCAGCCCTGAGACACTGTCCTCCAGGGTCCCACTGACCCTTTTGCTCACTGTATCTTGGTGCTCTTTCGGACCATACGTGTTTGTAAACGCATGTGCCCGCTCTGGGAATTCTGTGGTTGGCCCTGGGTTTCCATGGTAGTGGCAGAGAAGGTAAGGCTCACTCCCAGCCATGTCATTCCTACTTAAACAGGAATTGGATTTGTTAAATTTTATTATTTTATTTTTTTAAAGATTTTTATTGGGGAATTGGGGGAATGGGAACAGCGGTGGGGAATTGGGGGAAGGGGAACAGACAAGTTGCTGTCGTTTTGTTCTTCAGTCTAGTTGTGGAGGATGTTGCTTCACTGGCCCAAGTTGGCACCATCATTGCGCTCTTCCTGGGCGAGGCAGATCAGTCGCCGGCTTCTGGTCGGCCGCTCACTGCAGCTGCTGGCCGCTCACGCTGGCTGCTGGCTACACATGGTAGCCCATGGCAACCCACTGCAGCAGGGGCTGCAGCCTACGCAGCTGTCGCTGGCGACTCATGGCAGCCCAGCTCCAGGTTGAGCTGTTGTTCAGCATCTTAGCTGTAGAGGGCAGCGTCACTGGCCCTCATATGTGGGATCTGAACTGGGGCCTGCTGCTCAGAGCTGGCATCCCAGGCCAGTTCTTAACCATCGCGCCACCCAGCTGGCCCGGATATTTATTTTATTTATTTTTTTTTATGGCAATTGAACCTTATGGTATGTCTGGTGGGAAGATGTTATTAATTAAAAGAGAACTTGAGAAACAAGGGGATGAAAGTGAGGGTTCGGAATAACTTCGGTTTGGTGCTTTGCACAGAGGCTTCTCGTGCAGTCTTGCCTGTGTGGTCCGAGCCTCATTGTCACCCCCCATGCCACCTGATCTGGGGACGGAGGCAAGAGTGCACGAATTGTCAACAGATGAAACCGAGGATCAGAGATGGGAGCTCACATCCTAGAGTCCCTTAGCCCTGTCCACTTTGTATTCAACGTTTATTATTATTATCATCTCATTTTTATTGTCTTTGAGATTACAAAAGGAACACTTGCTGTGAGTAAGTGAAACTAGGAGAAAGATAGAAATGTTGGTGTGGACAGCGAATCCCACTCCGCCCCCCCCCCACTGCCTCCCACCATTAACCACTGAAATGTATGTGGGTCCCCGCCCTGCGTGCCCTGAAGGAAGCTTGCGCTTCAGCTCGTGTTTAAATCCAGCTCTGCCACTTACTCGCTGTGTGATTAGGACAAGCCACTTTGCTGCTCAGAGCCTTGGTTTTCTCATCTGTAAAATGGAGCATTGCCTCCAAGTCGGGGTAGCGTAGCACCTGCCACAGTAGAGGTGCTCAGTTCCTGTTAGTTCTCTTCTCCACTGCTCTGCACCGAAAAAAAACAAAAACAGTGCCCTTTTTTTTTTCCTTTCTTTCTTCCTTTAGCTGAGCCATCCTGCTACCTGTTGGCAGCTCAGTGGCAGCTCAGCTCGGGCCGGGCATTGAACCGCTGTTGCTCAGAGCTTGCACTCTTGAGGGAGCTCTTAACCAACTGAGCCACTCGGCCGGCCCTATATTGGTACTTCTTAAACTCATCTCCAGGGTACTTTGAAGGCAGATGATAATAAATTCTCATTAGGGTGCAGGGGGCTGGCCCCAAGGAGCCTGCTGCAGCCAGACAGGCAGAACTCTGCAGGTTTTGTGTCACTTAGTGATGTATCTGAGTATAACTTAATTTGAAGGCAATATTTCAAATGCTTAAATAGTTTAAACATGGAAGCTTCAAATTGTCTTGTAGGTTCTTGCAGCTCCTGGCCCACCTCTGCACACTCCTGGGGGGCTGGCACACGTCCTCCTGCCTCTGGGAGGGCTGGCACACCTCGACTCGCTGCTGGAGTTCACACACCTGAGCTGGGATTGGTGCCGGCGGTGTAGTCCTTTCCTCTTGCCACACCTTGTAAGGGCCAGGCCTGACTGTGGGCAGACAGTGACTGCTCACTGACTGTAGGGGACACCCTGGAAAAATCCCATCTCACCTCCAGAGGACATTGAAATTCAGTCAGAATACTCACCCTTTTCATCAAAAAGAAATAAATTCCAAAGAAATGTTTTCAGGCATTCTTCTTGTTCAAGGGTTAATCGGTTCTTATTTTGCTTATCTTTGGAAATAAAACAATGTTTAAACTATTCCGATCAGCAAGGCCATCTGGTGGGGAGCACCAGCTGCTCCCCATTCGGTTGTGCCGTCTCATTTATTCGTTGTAGGGTGCCTTGGTACAGCTGCACAATCATTATTTGCAGTTGGTTTTGAACATGCGAGCTACGTGTCTGTGCACGACCTCTTCTCCGCTCATCCTGAGGACATCCGGTTGGGCATCTTCAGCTGTCCACCAACCTCTGCACTTTTCCTGAAGTCATGTCAAAGCAAGAGGGAGGGATCTGGGGGTCCAAGGGTGGGGAGGGGGTGGGTGGCAGAGCCACCCTGCTCCTTTGGGCCCTAATATGTAATCTCCATGCATAATACTCGGAGCGATTTCTTTTCACTCATTTTCCTATTTGTGTTAAGGAAAAGTTGTTGGAAAGCAACTACTTCTCATCTTGGTGGCCTCACTGCACAAGAGGCAAAGTGACCCATGGTCTGAAAATGTGTCACTTTTTCCTGGTAGTTCAGGCTTGTTACTGCAGGTGTTGGAACCCTGGAAAGCACGCAAATAGAATAATAACAGGACTTGTCACATACCTGGGTTCCTGAGATCATTGGATCATGTGATGATGAGACTGCTTTGAGAAGAAGAGGATGAGGGTCTAAGTGGTGAGGGGGTTTTCCTGCAGTCATATGGCTGGTTGAAGGGTGTGGCAGGTGCTCTGCCCAAGCCTTTAGGTCCCCAGGCCTGAGCTCTCAGCTGTACTCTAAGTCAGATGAGGGAGCAAGTGGATAGCATTAAATTTTCTGCGCCACAGTTTCCCCATCTGCAAAATGGGAATACTAATGGTGCTTTCCTCTTAGGTGATCATGACATATAATAGGACAATCCTTATAAAACCCTGTGTCTGGACATAGGAAGCCCTCAATAAATGCTAGCTCATGTCACTTTTATTGTGGTTGTCACTAAGTGGCAAGAGCCTTGTTCTAGGTGGCTGCTGGCAGTTTGCTCCTTCCATCATTAATGTAGAAACTATTTAGTGAGTGCCCACCCTGTGCCAGGCACAGTAGTAGACATGGTTGAGTAGCAAATCCAGTACCTCCACTGATTTGAGTTCAGGGCAGAGCATCACTGACCCTGCCCTGGCACAGCCACCAGACTGCAGCTGTACCTCCTTACCTGGGAGACGGGGTGGGTGGCCGGTAGGCTGGGTGAAGGCTGACCTTCCTGCTGTTTGAGTCGGGAGTTCTAAGCAGGTTTCTCCCAGCGCGGTCATCTTCCATGATGGTGCAGGAGAAAGGTCACAGGCTTTGTAGCCAGACAGACATGCGTTTGGATTTTGGCCCTGCCACTGACTGGCTGTGGGGCTCTGTGCAGGTTTTTAACCCTGCTGTGCCTCAGTTTCCCACATATAACTTGCGGGTCTCAGTGCTGACCTCAGGGCTGCCATCAGGAAGGGGCCTGTCATATGCTCTTCACGTGGCAGGTGCCAGAGATGGTTTTTACTGTCTCTGGGGTCACTTAATGCCCTAAACGGGGTCTATGTCTGTCTGTGAAGTGCTCATCCCAGTCTGTACAAAGGCTGATACTTAATTTTTCGTTTGAAATGTCTCAAAACAGACTGAATACTGCTTCCTTGAAATGTTTGACATTATATGACTGTCACCGCTTCCTTGTCACCATTTTAGTGGGTGCGTTTCACAGCGAACCCTGTGAGCTTATCTTGTGTAGGTTCTACCTTAATGGAAAACCATGGTCAGAAGCTAAACAAGCTGGAGCAGAAAAACCTAACGCCTGAATCTAGCACTTATTGGAATTAGTCCTGGAAATAATAAAATGAGTGTTTAGAAATAGGTCCCCCCTCCCCAATTTGTTCCAGAAAAAACAAAAATTGTCAGTTTGTCACAAAGATCTGTGGAGTCTTTTGTGCACGTTGAAATCACTGGGTGACAATTGCAGCATGAGCATAATTCATAGTCTCTTTTCCATCCTGCTGCTCTGCTGAGCAAACCTGGTCATTTGTGCATTTCAGAGAGATGGAGGCATCTGGCTGGGTTTCGTCCGCACACGGGCGGCTGGGCAGGGATCTGGAGCAGGTTACCCCCTTGGGGAGCGACCTGTCACAGAGATGGTTAAAAAGATCCCTCGTCCTCTCACCTTCAGCTGTTGGAGATCCTGTGGGTGGGTCAGTGAGGCACCGCTGTTAGGAGGATGTGTTTGCAGCTCCGTGAGCCAGCACTGGTTCTTCCGGGGTCCGCAGATTCTCGGGGGCTGGTAGGCCTTGGGGCTGTGCTGGAAATGGGATATATAATTTGGAGGGTGGGTATTTTCCTGGAGCCGCTGGAGACTGTGCTCTGGAGCCAGATGGGATGTCCCAGAAGGCCTGAAGTGGTTTTCCATATTTGTAACCTCAGCACAGTTCCTTGCACACAGTGGGTGCTTGGTAGCTGTAGAGCGTGGCCCAATAAGGAGGAAACACTTTGTGTGTCTTGAGGGTTAATTGTCTGCTCTTTTTTGCCCCGCATAAAGCAAGTACCACACCAGCTTTTCAAGGCTTGTGGCAAAGCCCCTGGCTTCTTAGCAGCCCTGGACGACAGAACAGATGACAATAACGGGTTTTTGTTGGGGAGATGTTAACTTCAAATCATACATCATGAGTGTCAGGGCTGAAAGAGGTAGGTAGTCCCAACTCCATATTTTCCAGACGAGGAAACAGGCCCAGAGATGCAGTGACTTGCTCAGCGGTCCCAGCCAGGTTTGTGATCAGGTCTCGATTAGACCACCCTGGGAGTCTCAGCTCAGGGGCCACACGCAGCGGTTTGCTGCCTTGATGGGAAGGTGTCACCTTGGTGGCTCTCAAGGGTCAAAGTGCAGATGGTCCAGGAAGCCACCACCTCAGTCATCCAGAACCCAGGTTTGTCCTTTTGATGTGCAAAAGCAAAAGAGGGTTGGGCTGCTGCTGGATTCTGCCTCCTGTGCGAGGAGCCAATTCCATTCCACTTGCCGGCTCAGCTTCAGCGATTTGTTATCTGAAAAAGAGCCCCCCCTCCCCTCCCCCACCTCCCTTCCATCCTTCCTGCCCTGCACTCGGCGCCAGGCCAGCCTCTGTGAAACTTGTCCTTGTCTTGCTGCTGTCCATGTCACCCATCACACTTCGCAGCTGGAGGAGACCTATCTGAGGGATGAATAGAGTCTGAGCTGAGATGGTTTAAGACTCGGTGCCCCAGGCTGACAAGGGGGTTGAAGAAGGTCCTGCGTCTCCCCAATGTCTGCCTCCCCTGTGCTTCCCGGGGTTCCCTGCCCTGTATCTCTGGGTGAGACTGCAAATCTGTTCTTAGGAAGGGGTTTTGGAAGTGAAGGAAAGGGGCCGACTGTCTGAGGCCAGGCCGGGGGACAGGGTAGAAGTTAGGATGGGCTCCCCCCTTGTTGAGGTGTGGGGAAAGACTGGGCTCAGAACCCAGGTCTTGACGAAGAGCTGTGCATCCTGGGGGGAGTACAGACACACTGGACCTCAGCTTCCGTGTCTGTAAAATGCCGGGCTGGCTGAGCAGGTTCCTGCAGGTTTCATTCACTGGAGCCTGCCCAGATGTTCACCTGGGTCCTGTGTGCTTCCATCACTGTCAGGGTGTTCCGGATTTTTCACGGGTTGAAAGACTCTGCAGTAGAAGCCCCGGGAGATCCCCCGTGAGCTGCTTTCTGCTGTCAGTCTCCTCCCATGGTAAAGAAGCGGCTCACTTAGCCCGGGCTTCTAGGCCTCTGGGGACGGACATGGTTCTGGAAAATTGACCTTCCCTGGTAAGCACTGAGACAAGTTGTGGACGGACAGTCATTGTGAGGGGTCCAAGCTTCTCCCGAGTTGCACCCACAGATGTCCCAGGCTCTCCAGGTCTCTAACCCTCGTGACTGAGGCACCCCAATGATCCCAGTCAACCCTGTTTTTCACTTTCTTGTTTCTACAGTAAAACTGAACTCTTACTTTCTGTGCCTGTGTGCCTGCCTGTAGCTGCCACCTGCCTCCCCTCAGTCATTACCTCAGATTAGGTGCAGACAGGAAAATTGGACACCTGTGCCTAGAATTATATTTACACTTAAAGCAAGTAAGCCTGGAGCAAGGGCCCGAGGGCCTCTCCTATAATAATGCCAAGGACACCTGCCATTTGCGGAGACTTGCTCGGTACCAGATGCCGGGTCAAGCGTTTTGTGTGTTATCTCATTTCCTCCTCACACCCACGCTGGGAAATGGAGATAATTTTATTCCCATTTTACAGATGAGGAAACGAAGTTGCAGAACGGTTACGTTGGTTGCCTGAGCCTGTCAAGCTGGTTCCCTAAGCCAGATGCAAAGGAGGCTGCCTTGTGGAGATTGGATCTCAGTGGCGAAAAAAATGCCCATTCTTTTATGGAAGAAAATAATAGTTTAGAATATACTGTCTGTGCTGTAAAGCATGTAAGGTAGTCATTATCAAATATAATGTGGATGATGAACTAACGTATGCAGGGTAAAGTATGCTTTAAAAATAACTTTTAAAAAACTGCCTGAGCTTCGTATGACACTCAGTTTGGGTCAGCTGGGAAGATACTACAGGTCACACTTGGAGAATCCCTGTGTCAGACAAAGCATGAATAAGTGGACTCAGTCATCAGGAACGGTGAAATCGGGCAGGGAAGCCAGACAGGAAGGGCTTGCTCAAGCAGAGGAAGCAAGGATGAAATTACAGTAACTCTAAACAGGGACGAGGAGGGGGGGCTTTTGATCAGGAAGTGGGGAGAAGGGGGTCAGTTGTCCAGATAGCTAAAGCCTAACAGCTGTGGTTGTCATAAACACACATTTTGCGAGAAAATAACCCGGTGTGTGACATTTGATTTGGGAACAGATGTCATCTGGGTTGCAAGCATTATTTGGGTGCATCTGCTTCTGGTGTTAGCCGAAGGGTTCTTTAAGGCAAAAGCATTGATTCAGTTGATCTACCAGGTCTTTGGGTGAGTTCCTTTTGCCTGATTTGTTCATGATTCACTTTACTCATATAAACATATGAGGTCAGACAATCAAGTTTGCAAACTCATCCTAGAAAAAGGGCTGCATACCTCATTGCTGAATATCACCATGGTCACCTTTGAAGTGCTCCCCTTGGGAAGCTATGCACTGACGCCAGTGCCTAGTCCACCCTTCAAAGCAATTTTGGAACTCTTTTTTCTGGAATGGCTATCAGAGCTGTCATCGTATTACTCCTTGATGTCCTGAGTGTCATGAAAATGTCTTCCTTTCAATATTTCCTTTATCTTTGGGTAAAGAAAGAAGCTAGCTATTGGGGGCCAGATCAGGTGAGTAGGGAGGGTGTTCCAATACAGTTATTTGTTTGCTGGCTGAAAGCTCCCTTACAGACAGAACCATGTGAGCTGCTGCGTTGTCGTGAAGGAAGAGCTGCTTCGGGACCATTTTTGCACACGCCTTTCTCATGCCAAGATTTTCAGTGAAGATTTTCCTTACTGTTTCTCTACCAATGTTTACTTGGTCTGCTATGCTTCTCACAGTCAGCCGACAGTGTTGACACGCAATTCCATGCATTTTTGCAATGTTTTTGTCAGTTCTGCTCGTTACTGCCCGCCCTGACCTCTCTTCATCAGTGGCACGGTCTCTCCTTTCAGAGAAACATTTAATCCATTTGTACGCTGCCGTTTTCTTCGTGGCATTATCCCCATAAGCTTGGACTAACATGTCCCTGATTTCACTTCCACTCTTGCCAAGTTTACCAAGAAATTGGATGTTTGTTCACTGCTCTAATTCAAGCTCAGACGGTCTCGCGATGGCACACAAAAACACACAACAATAATGAATGCCACTCGGCAAGGCACCGCTACGCATTGACACGAACACAGCTGTGAGACACTGATATATGAAGGTCATGAAACCTTCCCAAGCTGTTTGTACAGTGCCGTCAATGTAAGGCAAGTTTGCGAACTTAACTGTCAGACCTCGTACTTCAAAGGTGACCGTGGTGATATTCAGCAATGAGGTATGTGGCACTGTGTCTAGGATGAGTTCACGAATGTAATTGTCAAGATCTCGTATGCTTGTATAATAATAGCTAATATTTATTAGCACTTACTGTGGACCAGACACTCTTCTAAGCACTTTACACGAACTGGTTCACTTAATGCTCATAGCAGTGCTATGACATAGGGCCTATGATTACTCCCAATTTATATCCAAGAGAATGGGAGGACAGAAGTTTAGCAGCTTGCTAAGGTAACTGGCTGCAGCACCCAAGCTCTAGTGCTGTATATGATCTGTTACCATCAAGGACTTTGAGGATACCGATCCCTTAAGTGACTTGTCCAAAGTCACTCGGTGGACATGACTTTAGCATCCTGGCCAGCATGACGGCTAATTTCATTCTTTCCACTGTGCTCCAGGCCAGTGAGTGTTTCTACTGTTCATGGACTGCACTGTGATCAAAAGCATAAAACTCCAGGTATAAGATTAAAACTGAAAATCTATTGTGTGTACAGAACTCTGCAGTCCTGTTACCTTTCTCATCTCAGTGACAATCTTATATCTTTGAGCTAAATGTAAAAAAATATTCCTTCCTCCACTTGTTGATTCATATTCCTCGGAAAAATGCGTTTCTGTATATGTAGCCCAAAGAGAGATGTGGGCAGCTCGACGTCCAGTCAGAGGAAGGCTTTGTGTTTTAATACAGGTTAATTAAGACCCATTGAAGGTTTTTCTTTCAAACCTTACAGTAACAATGTAATCAGCTATATTTCCCTCTCTCCTCCCAGAGGGCAGATGTAAATGTCCTCCCTAAATGCAACCCTGTAGTTAAATCCATCCAGCTTACTTTTCAAGTTCCATACGTCTTTCTTGTGCCATATCAGCTTATAGCTACGATAATTTAATAAGCTTTTCCTAGGGTGAAATTGAATACCCTTTATCGATCTCACACCGAGGGGGCATTCAATTACTTAATCTAAAGTGCTATTTCTGGGTCTCTCAATTACGACTTTGTTATAAATGGCTTGCTAATGATGCTTGGGGTGCATAGGTTAATAGGGGGCGTCCTAACCAGGGCCGGGTAATTGAACACTTTCTATTTGGGGATCAGTTATGTGATCTCTCACAGTGGTACCGGGTTCCCACAATCACAGTCTGCATCCACAGGGCACAGCATTGAGCCCAGGCTGGGAAGCAATCTGCCTGAAATGTATACTGGAGGACTTAGGTTTAACACCTGAATGGGAGCGCCAAGGGTCCTGGCTAATCTGAGTCCACTGGCACCAACATGTGGACATTCCAGACAGGTGAGGTGCGAGGGGCATGCAGCGCTCATTTTTTAGGGAAGCATGACCTGAGTGTTAGGTTTCTGAAGGCCTGTGCTTGGGATAATTTGTGGCCTATAGAAAGGCCAGTTCAGGAACATAGCAGCAATGCGTTTTCTTCTCAACACAGTCATGTTCATTTGATTTTTCTTTGCTGAGTTATGTTAGTTAATAACGTGCTGTGAAGACCCTTTTGGAAGAATGCATAATGTGTATCTCTTTTTGCACTTGGACAAATGTCAGCCCTGACTCCGGCCTTCCAGGCCCTCCAGAGTCTGTCCCTGCCTGCACTCCCATCTGGCCCGCACCCCACAGCTGCCCCACAGCCTACGGCTCTGCCCTCCCTGCAGCTGCGGTCGCCGGGTTCTCTCCTTCCCCAGACCCATGGGCTGGCTTCCTTGTTGTCATGATGTTGTCAGATGTCCCTTCCTAAACTAGGTCTTCCCTGGCCATCCTGTGTACCGTACCTCCCCTTCCTCTCAGGTGGCCATTCTCACTGGGGGGTGGAGGTCAGGGATGTGCGTGGCACAGCCCCCGACAACAACAGCCTTGGTGCGGCATTGAGAACCTCCACTCTAATGCTTTTCTTGTATTTTCCCTTTTTATTTTCTTCATTGCCTGTATTGGCGTCTGAGATAATGCTCTTATTCGTTTGTGACTTTTTTATTGTCTTGCCCTGCAGCCCCCAACTCCTGGTAGACATAGCTCCAGGTGGGAAAAGGCCTGTCTGCCATGGTCACCTGGCACCACTCCCGTCCAGCTGGCCAGTTGGACGTGGGTTGGTCTGGAAGGCTTGAGGCTCCAGGCTCTGCTCTTACAGAGGTGCCCAGCCATGTGTTCACCTGGTCCCAAGTCCGTTCTTTTCTTTTTTTTTTCTTCCCCCATTCAGACTCGAACCGGCAGCCTTGCTGTTAAGAGTGCACGCTCTATCCACTGAGCCATCCAGGCGGCAACTCAGCTCAAGGTGCCGAGTTTAGTCCCCCAGCCACGGGTGGGCATAGCCCATCATCTCAAACAGGCAGTCTTGTTAGAAGCATGTGCTCTCACCAGCTGAGCCATCCTGCCACCTGTTGGCAGCTCAGCGGCAGCTCAGCTCAGGCGCAGCTCACTGGCCCAAGTGGGAATCGAACCAACAATCCTGTTGCTCAGAGCTCACGCTCTTAAGCAAACTCTTAACCAACTGAGCCACTCAGTCGGCCCCAAGACTGTTATTTTCAATCAACCTTTCCGAGGTGTATTTTACATATTATGCACTGGCCATATGTTTTGGTAAAACTTGTATAATAAATGTTACATAGTTTTATATATTTTTTCAAAGAGCGCCCCCACCCCCTCCAGGATCTTTTCCCACAGCAGCAAATGCTCCTGCTCTCCAGATGCCAGCCAGTGTCCTACAATTAATTCAATTCCAACACTACCTGGAGAGAGCGTAGACCCCACAGGTGAGGCGCTCAGCCCCCACTTCAGATGCCAGTTGCAAATATTGGGTCCCCAGGTTACCCACACTTCTGTCTGACTTGGCTACAAATTTAGAGGTCCCCCCCCACACCCTCATGTTCGATAATTTACTAGAACGATGCACAGAACTCAAGAAAGTGCCTTTCTGATTGTTATTACTAGTTTGTTAATAAAGGACACGACTCAGGAACAGCCTGATGGAAGAGATGCATTGAGCAAGGTATGGGGAGAGAGGCGCCAAGAGCTTCCATGCCGTCTCCGGGGAGCCACCCTGTGCCCTGTGGATGCAGACTTAATTGTGGGAACCCATACCACTGTGAGAGATCAGATAACTGGTCCCAAAATAGAAAGTGTTCAATTACCCAGCCCTGGTTAGGACGCCCCCTATTAACCTGTGCCACTCAAGCATTGTTAGCAAGCTGTCTGAATCCTGTCAGTTAGAGGTATGTGTGGGGTTCGATTAAATAGGCTTGACTGACTAAATCACTGGCCATTGGTGATGAACTCAATCTGCAGCCTCTTCTCTCCTTGGAGGTTGGGGAGTGGAGAGGGGGGCTGGAAGCTCCAAGCTTCTAATCCAGGCTCGGTCTTCTGGTGACCAGCCACAACCCTGAGGCTATCTGGGGGCCCAGGAGAGCCACTTCTTTCACTCAACTCAGGTTGTGGTTGAAAGGGGCTTGTTAGGAATAACAATCTATCATTCAGGAAATGCCAAGGCTTTTAGAAGCTATGTGCTAGGAACTGGGGACGAAGACCAAATATTTATTTTTTATTGTATCACCCCTCTCCCCCCATGTGGTATTGGCTCCAGGCCCCCACACCTGGACTTGCATCTTCAGCAGCGCCCAGTACACAGTCAGCCTTCGGACGGCACCTGATGAATGAAAGAACAAGTGAATGAGTGAATTACAGAAGAGGATATGACACCATCTGAGTGTTCTTTTAAGGCTCTTAAGGCATCTGGAATTGTCTCCCAGCGCTCTGCTCCCCGTTTTATGTTGAAACAGCAAGAGGTGGGGTGGGTGGGGCCAGCCTGCCCTGGGGACAGATGCTCTGGCTGACCACGTCCCAGAGCCTCACTCGTCACACGGTAGCTTCTCCCTCCACCCAGGTTTATTTATTTACTTTACTTGTAATGAGAAACCTTTGTTCTTGTTTAGGAATATTTTGCCCATTCTGTTGGGCCCAGATTTTGTACATTCTTGTCCCGGAGCTTCAAAGACCATGTTTGTTTTTTTTTAAAAAATCTAATCAGGCCTTCCATAGCCAGAAAGACAGGGTGCAAACTTGCTCCCCACCGAGATCCCGGTTGGCGCCTTGTCTTCCGCGTGTAAAACTGTGTTTTCCTGGCTTAGTGGTGAGGTTGCCAAGTCGGGGAGCTTGGCCTTTTGTTCTTTTGGTTTGGAATTGTTTGCACCAAGAGACGGGTCAGGGGTGGTTGCCACGTTCCAAGCAGAGGTGCAGCGTTGAGGTTCGGATGCGGCCCTTCCAACTGCTGTCGGGTGCGGAGGCAGGGTGGAGCCCGAGGTGTGTGTCACTTGGTTCCAGAGCTGTTTGCTCCAGCAGCCTCTACTCCTCTGCTCTTCTCAGAACTGCCCTGACCCACATCTCAGCCTTCGCTGACCAGCAGTTCTCAAACTACGTCTTTGAGAACTTGATGAGCATTCTAGAGCCAGCTATGCTTTGGAAATTTCTGTATTATATTCTTCAACAGTGGAGTCACAGGGCTTATCAGCATATTAAAGGCCCTGAAAAGCCCTGTTGTAAAGAAGTCTGTAGTTTTGTCCATCTCACCTTTTCTCCCAGTAAGAAGCACAGAACGTTTATGGACAACACTCAGAACACATTTAAGGAAACAGTGCTTGGCTGTTTCTTGGTCAGCATATTCTGATAAAACATGGGCCTTTTGGTCCAAGGGACGAGAACATTTCTGCTAATGATGGTTCTGCTTGTTCAGCCCTTCGGCCAATACAAGCAGCTTTTTGTTTTGTTTTGTTTCCGGTGTACACCATAGTTATTCAACATTTATATTACAAGGAGACTTTAATGCAGGGTTAGTGGTTAATATCACCTTCTAAGGATTGTTTGAAGGTATGCGTGCAGAACTGGAGGTGAGTCTCCTATTCTTGGGTAAGAGCGCCAAGGGAAAATCATGTGATAGGCTCTCGCATCTTTGATTCCATTTCAAATGTTTTTGGTATTTGCTGACAATTAAAAACCTTAATAGTAGTAGTCATTGATGATGCTAATAGTATTGTTATCTATCTTTTAGGGGATGTTAAATATATGTAGACATTATGCAAACTCTTTATATGCATTAACTGGTTTAGTTCTCTTATAAACTTAGAAGGGAGGTAGGTACTCTTATCCTGATTTTTCTGGTGAGGAAACCAGAGCTCAGAGAGGTTATATGGTTTGCTCAAGGTCACACAGCTTGTTAGCAGTGGCTTATCCCTGCTGGAAACTAAGTAGGTCTCCTTTTTTTTTTTTCCTCTTCTTACAACATCTACAAAGAAGTGTCATCTTGGCAACAATACATTTTATAACCGCAAGACTCTTATTAATGGATTTTTAAGAATCCTGTTTTCCCCAGGATGGTGAAAGTGAAAAATTATTTCAGGGTCTGAAGTGTTATGTTACTTAGGGGAATACTGCATACTGGATTTCACTGCATAATAACTTAAGAGTTAAAGGATATTTTATATGATATACTCTACAGAAGGAGAGAATCATTTCAGCGTCTTTTAAGTTTTCATTAACGTTCACTTCCTAAACTAATAATAAAGGTTAGATCTAGGGAAGAGACAATTGGTGCTATTGGGAGAAAAAAAACCCTGCATTTTCTCTGCCTGCTCCCAACCTAACCATCCTCTCTCTTGAATTTTTCATTGACTTAAAAGAGCTGATATTTCAATCCATCCCTCAAGATCACTGCCACTAACTGTGTATGAATCTGAGAATGATTGCAAAGTCCTGGGATTGGGGGATCTAGTAATCTTGCTATGTTAGGTAGAGTCGGTAGAGGACATGTGAGTTGTACAACATGTGAGGTGTTGGATGTGGGGCCAGTGCTGCTGGTATTGGGGCCACAGTTGGTTTCAGAGATTGAATCCCAAAGCCAAGCACCAAGGCCCTAAAACCTCTCCATTTATCCTATATGGTTTTCTTTGACTTGCTTGTGACCAAGCAGGCTTGGCTGAATCTTAGAAGTTCTCTCCTTGGAAGATGACCCTGGGGTTATTGCTATTATCACATAATATAATAAAACCTCTTCTTTGTCATTTAGGTAATCTGACATCTTAAAGATTTTGCTCTCCCTGCAAAGGAAACATTTGAAAGGAACGCGGGATGTAAAAGGAAAAGTCTTTACGAGCGTCTCCATGGATGGCACGCCAGTCCATCCCAAACGGAGAATACCATGACATCTGCCAATCTCTTGGGTGTTTCCATGTTCTCCAGGGAGAACGCTTCCCCTTCATTTTGTGCCATGGGAAAAACCTGAAGGACGGGCAGAATTGCTCTTGAACTTGTGGCTTTTTAAAACGTTGCAGTGATGCTGACAGAACATGACAATTGGAGACCACTTCCTTCTGTTGTCTTTCAGAGTTGAACCAAAGAACGCCCTTCCTTATTCTCCGGTGCTTTGGCACCTGCTCGTTTTTATATTTGTTGCAGTTGCTTGTGCCTTCCGACTGTCTTATGTAATCACAAGACATCCTTAAAGTTTTGCAGCACGACTTGCGACGCACCAGGACTCATCGCCCATGGCTTGGTGGGCCAGCCATCCAAGGGCGTTACCATGAGGCACTGCATTAATTGTTGCATACAGTTGTCACCCGACGACACGCACAAACAGCGAATTGGCTGCCGAGGAGGCCCCCAGCACAGTCGCCAGGAGTGTCCCGTGTGCAAAGGAGAAAACAAAATAGTGTTTCGTGTGGACGGTAAACAGATGAACTTGCTTGCCATTCTCGAAGTGAGGGCTGAAGGGAACGAAAGCTGGGGCGGGTTTTTGCGCTTCAGGAAGGGAAAGCGATGCAGCCTCGTTTTTGGATTGATCATCATGACCTTGGTGATGGCCTCGTACATCCTTTCTGGGGCCCACCAAGAGCTTCTGATCTCATCGCCTTTCCATTACGGCGCCTTCCCCAGCAGCCCCAGCCTGATAGATGGTGAAAACCCGAGTGACATGAAAGAGCATCATCACCAACCCTCTGTAAATAATATTTCATACGTGAAGGACTACCCGAGCATTAAATTAATTATCAACAGCATCACAGCCAGGATAGAGTTCACGACCAGGCAGCTCCCAGACGTAGAAGATCTCAAGAAGCAGGAATTGCACGTGAGTAGCCTTGTGCTAATCTCTGTTGATTGATGGATTTTGAAAAACGGATGCTTCCTTGTCTGCCACCATCTTTAGGAACACAGGAAGAAAATGACCAAACAATTTCTGAAGAGTAAGAAGGATAATTAGACAGCCTTGTGGATCAGACTGCACCGGGAGCGTGCCGTCTGTTTTACAGTGTTTACACCAGAAAGGGAATTTGTAGAACTGATGGGCGCAGCTAGAAATGTTGAAGGATGACCCCTTCTCAAAATTCCAATCTAGGCCTTCTTGCTTGAAATGTGGTCATGGTGATTAAAAGTTGCTTTGGTAGATCACCGTCATCCGGTTTCTGTTCTGTCCTAATTAGTATTTTTGTCTCTGATGGCCATTTAAATACACAGCTAATGAAAAGATTCCAACTGTTTAATTACACTGTTGTGTGTGTGTGTGTGTGTGTGTGTGTGTGTGTGTGTGTGTGTGTGTGTAAGATAAATTGTGGTAGAATGGATTTTGATTAAACTTTTATCTTCATTCTCTCCCAATTTTATTTTCATTTTGGGATAAGGAAAAACATGGTCGTTAGCTGGTTTACCAAGTATTGCTTGATTGTAATATTTAGTCATGGTCAAATAATCCTTCAGATTTGAACCGTGGAGTAAGGAGTAAGTATAGAGTAGGATCTCGCTGGGGATAGAATGTGTTTTGGCTAATTTTTTTTTTTCCTCTCCGCGCCTCTCCCTTTTCTTCTTTCTCGTTGCAGATGTTTTCAGTCATCCCCAGCAAATTTCTCCCCGATAGTCAGAGCCCTTGCTGGTACGAGGAGTTCACGGGGCGGAACACCAGCGACCCCTACCGGAGCAACTCCTACGCGCTCTACTCCCGGCGCTTCCGCTCCACCTTCGACGCGCTGCGGAAGGCCTTCTGGAGCCACCTGTCCCACGCCGCCGGCAAGCACTACCGCCTGCGCTGCCTGCCGCGCTTCTACATCATCGGGCAGCCCAAGTGCGGCACCACCGACCTCTACGACCGCCTGCGGCTGCACCCCGAGGTGAAGTTCTCCGCCATCAAGGAGCCACACTGGTGGACGCGGAAGCGGTTTGGTGAGTGAGCGCGCTGGTCCGGGTTGCCCGGGGAGGGGACCCCGGGTGTGTCCCGGTGCTCCTGTCACCATCGTTCACTCATGCCTTCCGCACGCGTTGGGGGGTCATCGGGGTCGGGCGGGAACGCAGAGAGCCTACCGGGGGGGCCAAGGCGCTGTGCTGAGTTCCCAGAGGCGCGGGGCAGGGAAGATGAGAAAACCCGCTGAGAGGCAGAGGTCAGGCCGTCCACTCGTCTAAGGCTCCCGACGAACCTCCCTCACCCTGGAACCCAGCTCCCTGCCACCCAGTGAGCGTTTATTGAGTGCCAGCTGTGTGCAGGGCAAGGGGAAGGGTGCAGAATCGGCAGCTCACCTTTTCCTGAAGACCCTCTGCCCCCGTGCCAGTGGTCAGTGCCAGGGGCTAGGTGGGCGTTTGTCTGGACGTGTCCACTGGCAGCTCTGTGCCTGTCCTGCTGGAGCCCCCGCACTGGGAGGAGGCAGTAGAAAGAAGGTCGGCCACGTGGGCCCGGGCTCCAGCTTCCTGCAGGCTCAGCCGGGGCCGTGAGGATGTCACTGAGGTGCTTTGTGCCTTGTTTGCTCCCCCCTGCCCTGTCTGCCTCTTGGGGTCCAAAAGAGCCACACGGAGATAATTCTCGGCGACCTTGCTCACAGCACCCCTTTCCCACAGCGTGGACCGTGGACATGGCCCATCCCTCCTGCAGGCTGGTTTCTGCTCCGCCCAGCTGAGCCACCCTGCGGCCCTCAGGTCACATTGTTTCCTCTCCTTAACCTTTTTCCTCTGCCAGGAGACGTTTGGTCACTGGAGCTAAGCAATGACAAACGCCAACGCCTGGGCGGGCCTGAGTGCGTTTTTCCGTGTAAAGGACCCAGGTTGCTTAGAAGGGAATCTTCGGAGTTTTCCTTAGTAGAACCCAAGTTTAGACCGACACTTAATGTGTTTCTCAACCAATGCTTGACTTAATCTTTCTGGTGTTTCCCAGAGTGGACAAAGTATAGATGTGTATTTTGGGGTTTGGCAGTGGCAGCTGTGGGACCCAGGGTTTCACGTTTGTACTCACTTACCGGGGGTGCTCCCTACACAGTGCACCATTTCCCTAATGAAAACCAGGTTCCCCCTGGCAGGGAAGAGGGAGGCACAGGGGCGTGCCTCTGGAATCCAGTATCCAGTGTTATCTTGAACCTCTTGCTCATTTGCTTGTGGACGTTCTCTTTCCACTTCCCATGAACCTTGGTAGGTGTGGTTTGGGGCAGTGTGCGGTTAATATGCTTGCAAGTGCAATGTACCCACTTTCAGGCAAGGGGCAAATTTCGGTTGCATGTGGCTGGTACCGGAATAAGTACCCGAAGTGTCTGTCCAGGGACCATCAATCCCAGGGACTGGGATAGTTTGCACAGATAAGCTGCTTGACTGAAGAGGCCAGGAGACAGAGCTTGAGAAAACATTGCCCTTTTTTCTCTTTGATGCAGTGTGTGCATCCTTGATGTCATTGCTGCCTGGCCCCTTCAGGGTCTCATCTGGTGTCATGTTTACCCGCTCCAAACGCTCTCATTCTCCAAGTAGACACCTTTATAGTTCTCGAACAGCTGTGGCCATCCTTTAAGCTGCCACTGTGTACCCTAATGGTGGTGTGTTCCACCCTTTGAAGCACTCATGGGTTGCAAGAGGGCAGCCAGTTCACAGACGCCCGTTTACCTGCTGCCCCCTCCAGCAGCTCAACAGGACGAGCCTTGGCTGCTGCAGCTGGCTCTTAGGCCTCTGCACCTCTCTCTGTCACTGCCCGGGAGGCCAGCAGCCCAGCAGTGGCAGCACTGTCCTCAGTAACTTCTGCTTCTCGTAGGAATTGTCCGCCTGAGAGATGGGCTGCGGGACCGCTACCCTGTGGAGGATTATCTGGACCTCTTTGACCTGGCTGCACATCAGATCCATCAAGGACTGCAGGCCAGCTCTGCGAAGGAGCACAGCAAGATGAATAGAATCATTATCGGTACGGCTTCTGTGTGTGTAGCTCTTACACATCCAACAGGACAAATGGGGCCAGCGCTGCTCACTCTCTGCACTGTTATGATGTGCTCATCACTAATCAAAGACTATTAGTCTTTTGGCTCAGATTTCCCTTAAATAAACTTTGAGATGTGTCAGAGTCCCATGTAAAATGTCGGGAAATTGAAAATGTAGTTGATGGATTCGCCTTTCTTTCAAAACTCTGAAGATTGTCCTAAAAATAAAAAAGAAGTTAGGGAATTGGTTCAGTTTTCGTAGAGACAAATGTGGGAATGCCTGTGTCTTGGCCTCAGCCCTGTTCTAGAATGTATGATTAACATTTTCATCCTTCATTCATGAAGACCGTGATAAAATGGGCTGGCACCAACTTCCTGTGCCCCCAGGCAGGACCGAGTGAATGTGGCTGGGGTGGGCCATGGGGTGGGCGGGCACACAGGACAGGACGCAGCCTGAGACTGCGGTCCTGTGAGCCCTTCCGCAGAAGACTTCTCTCCTCTGTGCCCTGGGACTCACCAGTGTGATCGCAAAGAAAGACGGATGGTGCACTGCATCCAGTCTCCTGAGGAGGATGGGCTTCCCCCAACTACTCCTTTATCCTGAGGCTTTTTGAAGGAAACCATCTAGTGACTTCTCAGCGGGCCCTTAAAATGTTACAGAGCTGTGTGCCATGAGCAAAGTTAACTATCGTAAAATTGGGAGGCCAGATGCTAGCAGAGATTTTTTTGGTACGTCCTAGAGAGAGGAGCTGGGAGGAAGAGGGATGCTTAGGGTTGCATGGGTCACCTTGACTCCAGATTGTGGTCCTGGGGGTGGGGGTTTGGGGGGGTGTCACTGAGGCAGAGGGTGGGCCTCAGCCTCCTGTTCCTGGAGGCCTGTCTGCCAGCGTGCTGGCCCAGCTGCTCTAGCGTGTGGCTATTTAAGGGGCCCGCATCCGAGCCAGGTGTGGCCCCTCGCAGGCTGCTCTGTGGGAGCCCGTCGCTCAGCACCGCTTGGGTGCTGTGTCTTCCGTTCGCAGGCGAGGCCAGCGCCTCCACCATGTGGGATAACAACGCCTGGACCTTCTTCTACGACAACAGCTCGGATGGCGAGCCACCCTTCCTGACCCAGGACTTCATCCACGCCTTTCAGCCGGACGCAAAACTGATTGTCATGCTCAGGGATCCTGTGGAGAGGTGAGCAGTTCACAGCTTTTTTTGGGGGGCGGGGTGGTGGAGCACAGTGAAAAGAAAAGGCAGTTTTAAAGAACAGTCCTCCTCATCACAAACAAGATTGTGCCTCTTCTTTTCTTTCTTTCTTTTTTTTTAAATAAACAAGATTAACGTGCAATGTTACTGCTATGTCTTATGTAAATGTTATTCTTGGAACCGTCTTCACTGTGTCTAAACAAATGGTGGATTGTTTTTCCTGGCCAGCCTGACCCTGGTCTGTGGACCTTCAGCCTCTGGCCCGTTTGACCCGGGGACATGGAGCTGCTCCTTGGACACGGTCAGGACATGGGAAACACCCCTGGAATCCTTGGGGTTTAACTCCTACAGCTCCTTGACTCCCAACTTGATTGATGCCTTTATCCCCTGGGCTGTGAGGGGGCAGGCTCCAGCTTTCCTTGAGAGACCAAAAAGGAAGAAGAAGGATGGACAGAGCTGCATTGTTGTAAAGAGCAGGGTTTGCCTGGAATGGATGAGGCAAAGCTAGCATGATATTGAACAGACAGTGTAGGGCTGTCCAGGCCAGCGCTGGGCGATGCTTAAAATAGCTGGTAATCCTGCCCTGTGATGGCAGGATCTCTGGGCTTTCAGGACCTTAAAATTATTTAGTCTAACATTCTCCGACTGATACCACCACGTCCGACAGAAGAGGGCTCCAGTCAGGTCCAGGACCCTTGAATGGGAGTTCCCCGCCCAGGATGGCCAGTCCAGCTCAGGACGTCTTGGTGAGAGCCTTCTTCCCATTTGGAGACCAAGTCTGTCTTTGGGAGGGACCCCACTGTGGGCCCATTTCTCCTCCGTGGAGCTCCCAGAGCACATCGGACCCTGAAATGGGAGAGCTCGCCAGATACTGAGGACAGTGGTCATGGCCCTCTGTGTCTTATTTTTCTTTGGGCTAATTACCTTTTATTAAGGGTTGAATTACGCTCTCCCCCCAAGATACGTTGAAGTTCTAGCCCCCACCCCCAGATGTGTGAGTGTGACCTTGTTTGGAAATAGGGTCTTTGCATAATAGGTCTTTACAAATAGGGACTCAGGATGAGGTCACATTGAATTAGGATGGGTCCTAACCCAGTGGCTGGTGTCCTTATGAGAAGAGGAAATTTGGACACAGGGTCACAGACACGGGAGAATACCACATGATGATGGAGGCAGAAGTTGGGGTGATTACCAGCAAACCCCCAGAAGCTGGGACAGAGGCCTGGGACAGAGTCTTCCTTAGAGCCCCCCTAGGGAACCACCCCCACCAACACCTGGATTTCAGATGTTTAGCTCTCAGAACTGAGAGAGAATAATACTTCCCTCTTGGTATTATAATAGCTACCAGTTTGTGGTAACTTGTTTCAGCAGCCCTAGGACCCTGATACCACCCTGCGTCCTTCCTGGTGTGGCACACATTCCTGGCCCCATGTCCTTGCTGGTGATAAACTAAGACATGTTTCTTGTGGAAATTTCAGGAAATACACTGGGAAGTTCTCTTAAAAAACACCCATAATCTCCCACCCAGATAACTGTTGTTTATATTTTGGCCTCCTTTCTTCCAGACTGCTCATCTAGGCAGATGAGTGTAGTGTGTGTGTGTGAATGTAGTCTTACACCTTGCCGCTTTCATTTTCCATTGTTGCCCCCAGAAGGATCTGCCTTAAAGTCTTGCCCTGGGCACTCCCCCTTGAATTCGTCCTTCTGTGGAGTTCTCACAATGGCCTCTGCTGCTCTCAGTGTGATCTGGTTTGAGGGGAGTTGGATGGTCCCCCTCCATCTCTGCCCCTCGGCCCTCGTGGTGCCATGCCACGTGGCCCGTGTACAGGCCACAGGTGGTTTCTGTCTGCCTCTGTGTCCTCCAGCCTCAGGAGTCCATCTTCTGAAGCTCTGCAGTGACCCTGACCTCAGAGCAGGTCCTCCCTGCCAATTCCCACACTCCGGAGGCAGGACGTAGGCCCTTCTGTTCACGGAGTGGGCTGGGCCCCCTCGATCGAGAACGGTTGACACAAACCAGTGGGGCTCTCGAGTAGACATGATTACATAACCAGCAGCCATGAAAAGAGAGGCCTGGTGACTAAATGACCCCTTAACGCCCACTGAGGTGTTTTCACAGCTGCTCTGCCTTCCTCCCCCAGGCCGCCCCCAGCTGCAGTTCACAAGGTTAGAACATTCTCTCAGGAGTGCACTTTCTGCTCCCCAAACGTCTTCCTGTCGCATTTCCCCAGTTCCTCATTCTGAGGAAAGTCACACCGCGCTCTGCTTCACAGGGTCAGGAGCGATAACTGCGGTCTTCTTTGCTCCCTGGGCACAGAGCGGTGCGCACCCGTCTGTCTGGGCTTGGTTTGGTGTGTGCCAGCCCTGCTCTAGGCCCTGGGAAGACGAGCTCACGGCTGCTCAGGGAGACGGGCGTGGTGGTGGTTATTATGGATATTATGGTTATTACGGTCTATTCAGCCGGAGCCGAGGGAGGATGATTAGATGTGGCACAGGAGAGGGAAGAAGCTGCCGGTGGGGTGGTCCTGAAACACTGTTCTAGAAGAGCTGAGGCCAGGCTGGGTTTTGAAGGATGAATAGGAGTCTGCCCAATAAACAAAGAAGGAAGGTGGCCAAGGGGAAGAGGCGTCCTGAGCAGGGAGGGCGAGAGTACGGAGGAAAGCGCGTGTGCGGTTTTGTTGGAGAGCAGAGCCGCTTCCCTGGGTGGGTCTCTTTTTTTCCTGTAGTTCTGATTCCGCCTCTGAGGACACGAGTGCTGTAAAGGTGAACCTTTGAACAGGGAGGGTAGTCGCGTTGTCCAGGTTCACATCGAAGCGGGATCTGCCCAGCTCACCACACAGACCCCAGCCAAAATCTGCCTTCCTTAAGAAGGCTCATGGGCCACAAGATGGCCATCCCAAGTAGTCATCGTGTTTTCTTTTTCCTTTCTTTTTTTTCGCCAGAACAAGTACCCTGTTTATACTAGGAACCAAAAGTGAAGGGTTCTTGTCTTCCTGGTCCTTCACTCAATAGAAATAGTTAATTGATTACAGCGTTTGTTGGTCCTGACCCCTGGACACCGGGCCTGGTGCTGAGCGTACCTGGTCCATCGGTGAGGGATGAAGGCGTCCCGGGGCTGCTCTCCAGGAGCTGTCACATTATCAGAGAAGCGAGGCATGGACCTTGTCGTGACAGAGAACGGCAGGATGTGTGGCGGTAGCCTGCAGCAGAACGCTAGCTAGCCCAGTTACGGGGTTGCCTGCCGTGTTAGTCATGGATAGCTATGTAACAAATCACCCAGGAATGCAGCGCTGAACGCAGCACACTTACTGCCTCAGTTTCTGAGGGTCAGAGCCTGGCCCAGCTTGACTGGGCCCTCCCTCCAGTTCACCGTCTCTCTCACGGCTGCTGTCCAGGTATCAGCAGGGTGGGGTCTCATCCGAAGGCTGGACTGGGGAAGGATCTGCTTCCACGCTCGCGTGGTTCTTGGCAGCACTCAGTTCCTCAGGGCTGTTGGAAGGGGGGCCTTCGTTCTTTGCCTGCGTGGGCTAGCGGCTGCCCTCAATACCTTGCCGCTGGGCCTTGCCAACACGGCCGCGTGCTTCCTTAGAGCCAGCAAAGGAGAGAGTCTCCTCCCAAGTCGGATGTCTCCATCTTTTGTAATCTGATCATGAGAGTGACAGACCATCACCTTTGCCACGTTCTGTTGTTTCGAAGCAAGTCACAAGGTCCAGGCCACACTCAAGCAGAGGAGATTCCAGGGCGTGAATACCAAGAAGTGGGGAACCTAGACGTTACCTACCACACCTGCTCTCTCCGTTTCACTCCCTGGTCCCCCAGGAACTGGGGCCTTGCAGCCAGGGGAAGAGGAACGGCTGGGCAGGATCTCCGTGCTTGCAGCAGAGTGTGTGTTTATGAACACGAGTTTTGTGTGGGTTACTGATGGCAGCAGCTGTCCCATCGCTTTTTAAACATTTATAAAAATGTGCAACAATAGGAATTTCTTCTTTTTAGAAACCCGTGACTCATGGCCTATCTGAAGTGGCTGGCTCGTTTCCCATCCCAGCCAGAAAGGATGATAAATATCGGGTGTTTAGGTCACTCTTGAAGAAACAAACACTTGGAACCCAAGTTTTCATAGTCTAATTGGGTGCCGGGCCGTTCGCCACGTCAGTCATTCCGTGACCTTGCATTTTTGCAAGTGGGAGATTCCCTGGGTTGCTGGCTGCCTGTGGGATTGGTCCAAACTGTTCAATTCCTTCTACAAATTGGCTTGGAGATATTGCTTCCTTTAAGTTTTGCAAGCAGGTGAGAGGGCTGGGGTGATATGCTCATAGGTGGGGCATGTGGGCTCAGTGGGGTTAGGGCACCTATCCACAGTCACCTGGTAAGTAAGTGACCAGGCTGGAATTTGATCCCAGGTCGATCTGACTGAGGAGCCAAGCGTTTCACCCTGTCGTAGGTCGGGTCCCAGGAGGCAGACTCTGACTCAGCCATTCATGTGCGGAAGGATTCTAAGGCGTGCATGTGGGACAACCGTGTGAGGGGCAGTGGGACAGGATAGGCAGAGGGAAGGGATGGGCCCCAAAGTGGCTGACCCCACTGGAGGCTCTGAAGCTGGGATGACCTTCAGAGTGAGACATCTCCTACCCACCAGCCATTGGCTGTGTCTGCCCTGGGGGGGCTTAACCTTGGGTGTGTCTGGTCTTCTCAGGGGAGCAGTTTCTGGGAGGGACTGGACTGGGAGCCATCAACAGAATGACTCCCCACTTTTGCAAAGCTCTGTAAGCAGTAAGGACCCCAGTCTTGGTGGGTGCCTTCAGCCTGGACTCAGCTTATTCACTTACCTCCCCATCAGGGAGAACAGGATGCCGACCCCAAGGGAATAGCCAGCAGGCATTACAGGGAGCTGAGCTGGACTGATGCTTTTGAATGACTGTGGACCTCTGACTCAGGACTCTCTCTTGCTACTCGGCCAGTGCTAGAAACCTTCACCAAGCAGCCCAGCCTCTCTAGGTCGCTGGAAGCTCCGACGGAGTGCCGTAGACATGTTCTCAGGCAGAAGAGGAGAGCTGGCACTCCCGTGTCACGTGATGTTTTCTCCATAACAGATTTGCACGAGGTTTAAAAAGCAGGCTGTTCCCCACCACTGACGGATTAATTATTAATATAAGTGCTCTCAGAGGAGAACTGGGAGAACTCCCCTGTGGGCAGGAGGTGAAGTTGGAGTATGAAGGTGGTGACAGCAGCCACAGACAGGCCCATTCCCCTCCGCCCTCCAGCTCTCACTGTCACCTTTTCTTCTTTAAGACTTCGGAGGACAAAAAAATCAAGCAGTAGGTCGTCTTGAGGAAGACTGTAGTGGAGTGTCTGTAAGCTGCCCATTAAGTTTCTGGTGAATTCAGGCATTTTGCTTCTCAGAAGCGGCTTGTCTAGGTGTTGCTGACACACCTTTCTGTGGGCCCTGAAAGCAGCATGAGGTCAGTTTCATGGGGCTGAATTGTGAGCCTCCCAGAGGCACGGGGGTCGGCCTCAGACCGCGCAGCAGCGGGAGTGCTGGCTGTGGCCAGGCCAGCTCGGCCTTGAGGCGTTCCCTGAAGGCTGTTGAGCGTAACCACCTGGTGAGGGACCACATTTTGTTATTGGCGGGAGGACCAACGTGCTGAAAATTCTTGTGTTTAACACTGTTTATTTTTTTGGGACGTGTTTACAAAGTCATTGGCAGTTCTGAGTATTCCCACAGGACTGTTTGCAAAGGGCGGCTCCACCTGGTGAGGAACCCGGGGCAGAAGGGCCCGTTCTTTCTCAGCGTGTGGACATTTGAGGTGCTGTGTGCGCTGATGGGCCGGGATCGGGAGGGCACTGGGTTTCGACCCTGGGCCACCAGGTGGAGTTCAGGGACGTCTCCTATCAAGAGTTTGGGGGGAGAGGGGGTGGCGTCAGCACATGTTACATATGTGCCAGCCCTAGGGGACAGGGGCAGTTGCTCTGCAGGGAGGTCCCACACCCTGTGGGCCTGGCTGTGCTGCCTCAACCAGGGGTAGCGGCCGATCCCCTGTGTGCTTGACTTTTGTCACCTGCTGTCAGGATCACTGGATTGTGCGAAGGTGCTCTGGGGACCAGACCGGCCTCCTAGATAAAGGGACACTTGGTATTGCCTCCGAGAGGTTCTGCCTTCCACCCATGAACATTTACCAAGGACCTGGGATTGCGTGTTCTGGAAGAAAGAAAGGTGGACCCCGAACCCCACTCAGATTCAACGGGAAGAAAAGACCACCCCCAAAGGACCCCAGGAAGCTTTGTATCCATGTGCATGGTTTTAGCCCAAATCTGGATCTCCTTTTCTGGCAGAAAATGAACTACGTCAGTGTCACCCACAGATACGGCCTCAGGTGACTCTAGACATTTCCTCCAAATGAGCGGCTTGGTCAGTCCTGCTTCCTTGTCCCTTCTGATGAGATAGTGACGGTTTGTGAATCAGTGGGACCAAAAGGCCTCCTGCCCAGCTTCAAATGGCATTTATTCCTTGTAGGAAATATATATATATATATATATATATATATATATATATATATATATATATATATATATATACAAACAATCATTATTGATTGCCCGTATCAGAGCTTGGGAAGTTATTGATCAGTGATTTGAATCTGGATGCCTGCAAATGGAGAATAACGAGGGGCCGCTGTGGCTTTCATTTTTTCTTTGTAATCACAGGTATTACGACCCTCCAGGTGGCCGCAAAACCGTGCAGTGTCTTTGGGGGAGGGGGACACATGGAAAGACATACGTGTGCCCACCTCTCGGGGGCTTCTGGTTGAGGAAACGTCACTGTCCACATTGTGTCATTGAGAAGCCAGCTGGCGGCACAGGGACATCGGGGCCAGCACGGCCTGGGGCGGGCCAGCCCAGGAGCTGCCCCTGTCCACCCACCGCTTCAGCCCCTGCCTGATCTTTCCTCAGAGCGCGACGCTGAGACGTCCGATGTGAGGAGACGCGACCGGCAGAAATGGCGCAGCTCAAGGCCTCTGGGAGCCTGCACGTGTCAGACTTGAACCTGACACTGCAGCTTGTACTTCCGGGGCCTTTCCACGTGGGGATCTTAGTGACTTCCCACGTGGGCCCCTCTGGGACCTGACAGGTTAAAACCCACAGCCACTTTCTGGGAGTGGCCGGAGCGAGATGGTGGTAGAGGTTGTACAACTTAGTGCATATACTAAGCGCTGCAGAACTGTTCACATTCAAAGGGTGAATCTTATGACATGTGGATTATATCTTAATTTAAAAACGGCATGAACAAAAATATTACAGAAGGAGGAGAAACCAGCACAGGGAGAAGTGTCACCAAAGCAGTGACATTTGAGCTAGAACTTGCAGTCTTCACGCAGACAGAAGGCCAGTGAACAGGCACATCATCATTTAAGACCGAAAACTGTTAAATCAAACGAGTGACTGCAGTTACCAATGAACGTGAGCTTATCCAGGTGATAAAAGATCACGCAGTGAGTTCTGACGTTGCGCTAGATGCCTGAACACGTCCTTGTTGCGCTCCTTTTCTGGATGCCCTGTGCGAGGTTCCATACATTCATTTCCTTTTCCTGATCATGGCAGTGAAGTCCCAGTGTTTATCCTGGATAGTTGTTTGCCGGCCTAGTACACAGTGTAATTGCTTTTCAGCCTCCTGGAACTTATTAAGTAGTTCTGTAACAGAATTGACTTTTTCCTTCCAAATCACTCTGCACCTAAACCTTCAAAACAAAACAAAACAAAAAATTGGTTCAGCTGTTGATTTGGCTCCATCCCAAAACTGAGGCCAGGGGCCATGTCCTGTTGGGTCTGTAGGCCTTGGGGTCAGGCAGACCTGGGTGTGTTTGGGGCACAGCCCCAAAGCCTCCTGGGCCATGTGTCCTTGGGAATGTTCTTAACCCTTCTAAATGTCAGTCTTGTCCTCGTACGCCGGGACAATGACAGTTGGCATGTATCTCGTTGGGGTGGTTGTGAACATGGAAGGAAGACATGCTTGCAGTACCTAGCATACGGCCCGGAGCAGGGCAGCAGCCCCCAGTAACCACGGGCGACCACCTCAGGGAGGATTCTGGGAACTGAGCCCATACAGCACTCACGCAAGCCTGGCCTGCAGGAGGGGCCCACAGAGTCACGCTGTCGCTGTTTTTGTGGTGATCTGTAGGCCTACCTCTGCTCGCTTAGGCTCAGCGCCACGCCCGTCAATGTCATTGAATGAATTCAGCAGTGGTCTTGGGATAATGTCCAGATTTTACATGGCGGGGCCTTTAAGATGACAGCCACTGCTTTGTTACTGTGGGGAGAGACATGGCACCAGGTTAGGGAGGCCCCCTACCCACAACACACACATCCAATCCCACTGTCCCTCCAGCAGTGCTGGGGTCCTGGGACTCTGCAGTGCACAGGAGAGGAGCTGGAGAGCATGCCCGTGAGTGCAGGCCCGCCGTCACAGGGCCGCCCCAACAGCCTTCTGAAATAACCACGGCACAGAAGGTCCGGAATGTATTTGGACTTATATTTGGAATTGCTGTTGGAAGCCGTCCTGGCCAAATGTAACACCCATCTGTTTGGGATGGTTTAAGAGTAAGAAAATAAGGTGGTTCTGCAGGAGGGGGCTTAGCAGCCCCAAAACTTGGGGCTGGCTGGGAGTGAGAATCAGTTGGCTCTCATTCTGCCTGGGGGCCCACATTCCCTCCAGCTCAGAGCCTCCTGCTGCTCAGGCCCCTCATTTCATGCTGGACTGTTCCAGCTGGAGATAGTTTCCCTTGAATCAAACCAGACTTTCTTCCCGAATCTTCTATTCCCTGGTCAGCCGTTCAGGAGTATGGGACAGATCTTCTCCCAGCTCTGGACAACCTTTTAGCCTGATGAAGCTGGCATCCTTCCTGCTGAGTCTAGCTTCTCCAGCTGGAACAGCTCCTTACCCTTCATTGTTTGGCTCGCAGCACCACGGGCAAGCATCCTTTGTCCTTTGGGGTCCACCAGGGAGGAGCAGAGCAAAACCCTCCCACATTCTCAGTGCCTTACCTCTGTTAATCCATCCTGAGTTTGCATCAGTGTCCCTGAAGTTCTGTGATGATTTATTAGGAGTTTTTATCAACTAAATTCCTTACATATTTTCCCCGTTGGCCTTTTTTGCCTACTTCATCATTGTTTAGTTGATTTTAAAGACTAAAATGTGGACGCTTACATTTATCTCTTTACATTTCAACTTGCTACACAAGTGTGACAGTTCCAGCTTTTTAAGATCTATTTTGGATACTTATTCTTGATACATTTGCTGTCCTTAATATATTCCAAATGGTTTTAACCCATCCAAGGTCATTTCCCTGACTCTTTCCCCAGAGAGTAGTTGTGGGGAAATCCAGGCAGTGTTTACTGCAGACATTCTAATGAGGCATTAGCCTAATTCTTTGGGTGGATGTGAACAGTGCTCCCTGAAAGTAAGAGCTCGTGTTTTGCATTTGTCTTCCTTCTTGTTTCCCCGGGAAAGCTGGCCACGTGGCCTCCGTCCTCCTGCACACACAGGTGACTTCCAGGGCCTCAGGGTAGGAGAGAGGTGCTGACAAGAACGCTGCAGTCTTCCTGGGAATTGGGATTTAGAATCTGTGTGAGTTTCCTAGGGCTGTCATAACAAATTACCACAAACTAGGTGACTTAAAACAACAGAAATGTATTCCCTCACAGTTCTGGAGGCCAGAAGCTCCAAATCAAGGTGTCAGCAAAGTTAGTTCCTTCTGGAGGCTGTGAGGGCGAGTCTGTTCCTCGCATCCCTTCCGGCTTCTGGTGGCTTCCGGTGGCTTCTCGCTGTCCTTGGCATTCCTTTATTTGTAGATGCATCTCTCCAATTCCTGCCTCTGTCTTCACATGGCCTTTTCCCCATGTGTCTGTCATCTCCTCTTCTGAGGAGGACACCAGTCATTGGATTTAGGACCCACCCGAAATCCACGATGATGTCATCTGAAGACCTGCAACATAATTACATCTGCAAAGACCGTATTTCCAAATAAGATCCCATTCACAGGATGGGATTGGGGTGTGGACATTTCTTTAGGGGAAATCTACAGTATCCAAAATGGAGGGGTGGCCGTTGTTACGGCGACTAAAGTTCCCACTCAGATGTTTGCCTGGAAAGTGGGGCTTGAGGACTTGTCCCCATAGACATGCATCCCAGCGTGCACACGGTTCTAGGGGGTCCTGAAGCCCATTGCCCATCCTGTGGGCAGATCCAGGGGCCCTAGGGTCCCTGAGGGGCCGGGGACCTCTTCCCCTCACTCTGGCCTGGTTCTCAGAGGCTGTAGACATGACTCACAGAAGGTGGGATCCTGAGTTCATGTCATTGCACCCCAAACAAATGAAAATCAGTAGTCTCAGCCGAGCAGGACTGGGGTTCCCTGGTTGGAACACTGGACACATCCCAGTTTATTCCCCGTGATCACTCCTTGATCTCTAAAGAATTGTATGAAATCAGCAGATTCGTCATGAAG
>NW_017731899.1:244183-249309 GCF_001890085.2 Hipposideros armiger
AGGAAGGAAGGAAGGAAGGAAGGAAGGAAGGAAGGAAGGAGGAAGGAAGGAAGGAAGGAAGGAAAAATTATTCCTGCACTCATTAAAGAATGGCAGACTTTATTTTAGGACTGTTACAATAGGTATAGGGATTACTGTGATGGGGTTTTGCAGTGACAGTGACAAGGGGGTGTCAGTGGATGGCAAATTCCAAAGAGAAGCCCTGAGGCGTGAGGGGGGATTCTGGCTAAACTCACGGGACAGGGTTCTTGCTGTAGGCAGGCTGGGGTGATCAGAGGCCAACTGGGGGATGGAGAGGGAGGAAGAGCCCAACCGCTTATGGAAGGTGCGTTATTCTGGCTGAAACTGGGAAATGCAAATGAAGACAGACTCGGAAGTCCAGAAGTTGAAGCCTAGCTGAGAAGCAGGTTCAGAGGAGCCTGAGTAAAGTGCGGTCGAGGAGAGCCTGTCAGTTCCTGGATGAAAACATCGTCACACACCTGTGGCGGGGTCTGTATGAACAGATCCACGTGTGTGAACACACACACAGGCCCGCAGGTGTCTGCATGCACATGTGGGGATGTTTTTACATTGTGTTAAAAAAAAATAGGTTCCTACCAATCTGGAGAGACACATTTCATAATGTTTTTTTGCAGTGTTGTAATGTCTGTGGAAAGGGCCAGGAATTTCATGTGGAATGTAATATTGCAAGAGTGACAGATGCTCTTGTTATTGTTGCCTCCCAGAGAGGAGGGAGGCACCGGCGGAAGGAGCATAAAATTTTCATGGCCTCGCTGCTGTTGTACAATTTCGGTAATCTGGTGTTGTTTCAGAGCTCACTGTTACTGGGAAAACAGCCGTGGCCCGAGGTGGCTAGAAAGAACAAAGGAAAAAAACTACTGGTGGTTTGTCTGGGGCCAGTGTAGACACGTCTGAGTTTGGGAGAGCCTGGGTGGCCCTGGGAAGGTGGGGGAGTAGGGAAATGGCTCACCTGCAAGGGAACAAAGAGAAATGGTAGTAGGGCTTTAAGGAACAAAGCTAGATAAGCTAATTGCTCCTTGATTTTCATTGTCACCCAAATGGGGAGATTTCCTATTCGAGGGTGGTAAAAAAAACAAAACAAAACAAAAACCTATTTATTTTATTTACAGGTTGTACTCAGACTATCTCTACTTTGCAAGTTCAAATAAATCTGCAGATGACTTCCACGAAAAAGTGACAGAAGCTCTGCAGCTCTTTGAAAATTGCGTGCTGGACTACTCGCTACGCGCCTGCGTCTACAACAACACCCTCAACAACGCCATGCCCGTGCGTATCTTACCAAACCGGCCCCTTTGTGGTTATCATGCAAGTGGCATCGAGGGTGCGGATGTTAGCATGCTAACACAGAGAGGGATTTTGCTGTGCGAATGCCCCTCCCGATGCCTTTGAGCAGGGGCTAATGCGAAAAAGAAAACAACTCTTCCTGGGCATAAAAGTGTAAAAACCAGTGGCCCCTTTCTGCTGGAACCCCGCTTTCTTCCCTGCTGACCTCCCAGTTACAATGCTCTCCCTGCTCTGTGTGAGACTGAGGGTGCGTTTAGGAAGATTACCTTTCTGGGAGGCTCCTGAGCGCGCTGTAGTTAGGACTGGCAGCAGCTAGGACCCCCACCTCGCAAACCGTCTTTGCGTTCTCGCCAGTTGGTAGATTGTTTCATTGGTTGTAAAAATTACCCTCCAGTGACTCTCTGTGCTGCTTTGACAGGCTCTTAGTGGATAAATAGTTCATTTTCTTATTGCCTTCATGAATATAGCCATACATTTCTTGTCTTTTTGTTTAACGCAAAAGAAGCTGTTACTGGTGAATTCAGCATGTTGTAGCTCAGGTGTGGTTCTTCTACTGTGGGTTGTCCTAAATGCAGGTTCGATGCAGCAAATAACTTCCACAGTGAGGCCAAGGCTGTCACCTGCTCTGGAGTGTGGTGCATAAGCCTTGCTCTTCTGAGCATGTCATGTGGTGAGGCACGGACAGATCTGCTTGAGGTGGAGGCTTAGAACCCCCAGGGGTGGTGGGGTTCAAGGTCAACAGGTTTTGCTCCCCCTTTATTGTTATCAAGGCCAGCTTCCCTGGAAGGTAGGGCGCTGGCTCAGGCAGGATGTAGAGAGGCGGCAGGTAGGCTTCCCGGCTGTCCTTCTGGGCTTTGTGATGTGGCAGGGAATGTGCAACAAGGGCCCAGGTCACCACAGAACCCGGCTGGTGGTGCTGGGTAGGAGTGGCTTTTGGAGCCAGGCAGCGGTGGGGTTCAGCTCCCAGCTCGGGCATTTGCTAGCTGGGTGACTCAGAGCAGGGGTTTGCAAAGTTGGTTCCTGGACCAGCAGCATCATTGATCCCTGGGAACTCTCAGGCCTTGCCCCAGACCCCAGGATCAGGGACTTTGGGTGGGGGCCCCCAATCTGTTTCCCAAACCCTCCAGGTGAGCGTGTTGTGCGCTGGGGTTGGGGACATGATTCTAGAGCTTCCCTCCCCCTGGGACATGCTCCTCCTGGGTGTTGGAGAATGTCTCATCCTTCCCGGTTTGCTTTAATCTGACCTTCTGATCTTTCTCCCTCCACCCTATTCACTTCCCCACTGCAGCGTAATATACAATTGGCCATTACAGATACTGGTTCCTTTATCAGCTTAGCAGTGTCTCCCCCACTAGATGACAAGTTCCATGGGGCCAGGAGTCATGCCTGTTACATAGAAACCCATCTCCATTGTCGTACCGGCCATGCAGCGTGCACTGGATTATTTACTGAATGAATGAACGAATGAATGAGGAATTTGTGAAACTGGTGGAGAGGCTGTGTGGGGCGTCGTGGGCAGGTAAGCCCTGAGTGTGGGGACCTGGCTTTTGGTCCAGGCTCTGGTGGGTGCTACCAGCTGGTCCTGGGCAGCCTGCCCGTGAAGGACACCGCTGCTGCAGGAGGCCTCGGCCAGCAGGTCTTTGTCCCCCTGGGGGCAGTGGAGGGAGGGGGCTCTTTCCATGATGGGCACCAGCACGCTCTCAGAGGAAATAAGCTGTCACCCACGGCCAGGTCATGACGGGCGGCAGCGACCTTCAGCGCCCCCATCCTGCCACAAACGCCCAGCGCCTTTCCTTCTGGAAAGGTTTTGAGTAGTCAAGGCAGGTTCTCTGGAAGAGCTCAAGCCCCCTGGCTGGTCTTCTCTGGGAGGGGCCGGCCTGCACGCCTGACAGCCAGAGACAGAGCTGCAAAGCTCTGTGAGGCCGATGACATAACAAGAAGACGTCCTCAGAACGGTTCATCTGTTGGAGGCGATACCATAGTTATTGCTGAGGCTGGCACGCACTCATTTTCTCTTCAGCTCTGGCCCAGCTTGAGGTCTCTTTNTTCCCCGTGATCACTCCTTGATCTCTAAAGAATTGTATGAAATCAGCAGATTCGTCATGAAGTTACTTTGTATTTACAACCGAGGCAGCTTTAGGGGCTGTTGTTTTATTTATGAGCCAAATGTCTAAAAAAAAATGTTATTACCGCAAAATAAACTGTCAGGATGGAAAGCTTAAGTTTTTGGGTTTTTAGGTGATAATTTATGTGATAGAATTCCAGTTCCACCAAAGAATTTGGATAGTTCTGTGGGAGTCCTTGGTAAGAACTCTGAACTTGAACTTGCTATTAAATAGGCTGTGACGACAGTTTCAAAGGCATCTGGTGCTTTTCATGGACATTGTTTCTGGGGCTGAGCCGTATTTATGGGACGGATAGGCAGTGTGTGAGCCAGCAAGGGCACCCCTCAGACCCAGTGCCACGGGTGGCGCGAGCTGCACCTTGAGCTCCATGCACATCTAATTTTGGCACTCATCCATCAGCCTTTTAGGTTTTACTAACCATGACTGACCCTGCGCTGACAGGTGCCATGTTTGTCTTGATGGAGGGCCTGTTTTCCAAGAGGGAAAACAGCACAGCTCATGTTAGGGACGCCAGTAGGCGGCTGTAGTGTCATCCTGGGTACTGTACCCAGTGAGCCCAGATCTCAGGGAGAATCTGCTCACCAGTCAATGAGCATCTCAAATGACCAGTCTCGAAGCAAGTCCTTTTGGAGCGTTTGGCTGACCAGGCTCAGATGTCCAGAGCACGCCTGTACCAGCGCGTGTTTGGATTCTAGGCAGTCTATGGGCAGATCGCAGACATCTCAGGACTTCTCAGAGGTGTCCTCTGTGGACGTTGGCTGTGGATGAATTCTAAGGGGTCATGTCGAAGGCACTGTGCCAGCACCAGAGGTGGAGGAGATCTGTTCCCTAAGAAGTGATGGGAACACTATTAACCTTTGTGTTCTACTGTGACTGTCACTAGAGGTGAGGGGTGCTGGACAAGGAGCATTTGTAGCTGACCCATGCAGCAAGTGCACTGCTGTTTCTGCAGGTGTGTGTGTGGCTCAGTGCTGGGACAGGTGGAAGTTCTGGGTGTAATTGGCAGTGCAGATGGAACGTTCCCAGACACATGGGTACCTGCAGCAGTAAGGTAGGCTGAGCTGCCTTCAACAGAAAGACAAGCCAAATTGGAGAAGTTGGGGAAACAGAAAATTAGAAGCGGAGAGGAGGGAGAACCGTGACACCCTGGAGCCAGGGGACCAGTCCACATCAGCCCCGGCTCCCTTCAGCAGCTGGGGGTTGTGTGTGTGAAGGGTGCCAGGCACAGCCGCAGGGGTCACTCGGGGGTGTGTGTTGAAAAAGCACAAGACAGAAACAAAGTGGGAAGTTTTGAAAAGCAGAAATGGGATCAGAACTTAACCCTTTCTGCAAGCAGAAACAGAGAAAAAGGCTGCGGAAACTCACAACTGGGAAGTTCTACTAAAGAAAAAACTTGCTGGGTGACCATGGAAAAAAGCAATGTTATATTAGGCTGCAGGATACTACCTTATCTACTTTTGTGAATGTTCAAAATTCCCCCAAATTAAGAGATTCAAAAAGTGCCATGATAATAGATATATTATCTGGCCCCATCTGATATAATCTGATACATCTATTTTTTAAAAATATAAACTATGCAGTTATATACTTGAGTATGCCCAGGAAATTTCTGGAAGGATGTATAAGAAACTGGTATTGATAGTCACCTCTGGGGAGCAGGACTGTACGTTGGGACCATTGAGGAAACTGGGAAAG
>NW_017731899.1:252404-282758 GCF_001890085.2 Hipposideros armiger
TCCATTGTCGAGCAGGGTACCGGCCATGCAGCGTGCACTAGATTATTTACTGAATGAATGAACGAATGAATGAGGAATTTGTGAAACTGGTGGAGAGGCTGTGTGGGGCGTCGTGGGCAGGTAAGCCCTGAGTGTGGGGACCTGGCTTTTGGTCCAGGCTCTGGTGGGTGCTACCAGCTGGTCCTGGGCAGCCTGCCCGTGAAGGACACCGCTGCTGCAGGAGGCCTCGGCCAGCAGGTCTTTGTCCCCCTGGGGGCAGTGGAGGGAGGGGGCTCTTTCCATGATGGGCACCAGCACGCTCTCAGAGGAAATAAGCTGTCACCCACGGCCAGGTCATGACGGGCGGCAGCGACCTTCAGCGCCCCCATCCTGCCACAAACGCCCAGCGCCTTTCCTTCTGGAAAGGTTTTGAGTAGTCAAGGCAGGTTCTCTGGAAGAGCTCAAGCCCCCTGGCTGGTCTTCTCTGGGAGGGGCCGGCCTGCACGCCTGACAGCCAGAGACAGAGCTGCAAAGCTCTGTGAGGCCGATGACATAACAAGAAGACGTCCTCAGAACGGTTCATCTGTTGGAGGCGATACCATAGTTATTGCTGAGGCTGGCACGCACTCATTTTCTCTTCAGCTCTGGCCCAGCTTGAGGTCTCTTTTACGAGCTGGCGTATAAGGTAACACAACCCGGGGGCTGGAGGCAGCTAATGGATTTGGAGACAGCTTATCCCTCTAATTGTTTTTCTTCCTCCATGTCCTCCCACACGATTAGAAATATAGTGAGATGGAAAAGGAATAGGGAGTGATGAAACTCGTCAGTGTCTGCGTGTATTTTGTGAAGTTTTATCGTCTGATGGTTGCCACGGAGTTCAGCAATTCCACCAGCGAGCGTGTAAGCCCCGGGGCACACGCCCTTGTGCAGGAGACAATGGGAGAGCTGTGGTTTCCACCCTTGAAGAGCTCAGGTCAAGCTGGGAAAGAAAGGAAGTGCGATGCCACAGTGTCTGCCTAAGGACCTGTGACGGGGGATGGAACCTGGGGAGCTGGGAGGTTCTGCGCGCGGAGGGGGTGGCTGGATGCTCAGGCTGCACTGAGGACTTTTCCTCCATGGAGACCAGGCGAGGCTTGGAGTGGGGCCCAGGCATTCAGAGACTAGAGGTGGGAGCACCAGTTAGGAGGCTGTGACAATGCCAGGCAGGTGCTGATGGGGCCAAAACAGAGGGAGTGGCACTAAACTAGGCAGAGGTGGCCAACGAGGAACATTTGGAAAGACCAGAGAGAGGCAGAGTGGGAGACAGGAAACGGAGCCAGGTCCCGGAGGACCTGCGGAGGGGAGGGGCGTTGGGGGAGGAGCCTCAGAGTGAAGGGGAAAGGCCAGTTCTTCCTTGGAGCTTTGCTGAGAGCTTAGGGCCAACTGCAAAGTTAGAGGGAACAGTCCCCAAGACTGCTGTCACTTCTGACACTGTTTGTAAGTTGGAGGCCCCCCAAACCACCCTCGGGTTCAGTAATTCACTGGAAGGAATCACAGCACGGACTGAAAGCTGTTACGGTCATGGCTACGCCTTACTAGAGGGAAAGGATGCAGATTAAAACCAGCCAAGGGAAGAAGCACGTGGGGTCTGTCTGGACTTGCAGCTTCCAGTTGTCCCATGAGGCGTGGGCAGCGTGAATGCCTCCTCGCCGCCAGGCTGACGATGTACACAGAGTGCCGCCAACCAGGGCAGCGCACCTGAGCCTTTACGTATTACTGGGGCTTGGTCACATAGTGTCCATGTGGCTGATGGTTAGTCTCCAGCCCTTCATGCAGGTCAGGCTGATACAGCATGGCACAAAGCTCCTGTCATAACCCACGAGTTGGCTGTCCAGTGGCCAGATCTCCCAGGCCAGCAAAGACACTCCTCACACAGGGCATCCCACATGCATAGAGGTCACCTCTGGGAGCCGAGGACAAGGGCCAGACCTCTCTTTGGGTAAAGTTAATTCTTCACTACACAAACGTGCAGTTTGGCATGAGGGAAGGCACAGGAGAAGGACAAGGACCCTGGACACATATAGGGGGAAGGGAACAGCTTCATACAGCTCTGCTCTTATCCGGGTGGACTCACACCCTCACGGTCATGGATGTCCACGTGGCTCCAGGCATTGGCAGTTCACTCACCTGGCTGGCCTCCAAGGCATCTGCAGGTGTTTTTCACAGCTGCTGTGTGCTGGGCGTGGCAGCAGAGACAGCCAGGATACGTGGCAAAGAACATGCCCACCATTGGTGGCTGTAACCTCCACCTCTCCCTTCATATGAGTCCTCACTGTGAAATGTGTCGTGGAACTAACTACCTACAGGGCTGTCAGGAGGCTTAAATGCCACCCTAGGTGTGGGAATCCTTTGTGTGTGTAGCAAGAAGCAAGAATGCATGGCATTTAAAACCCGACTTCTGAAGACAGTCGTTTGCTAGGGTAACTCTTTGGTGCTAGTTGATAATGGCACACCATAATACTCTCGTACTTTCGGAAAGTGCTGTGTGGTGTTGGGGGAATTGCTCCTGAAATAATGCCTCCTCCTTCTTTGCCCCTAGGTCAGGCTGCAAGTCGGGCTGTATGCTGTGTACCTGCTGGACTGGTTCACTGTTTTTAATAAAAAACAGTTCCTTGTTCTTCGCCTGGAAGACCACGCATCCAATGTCAAGTACACCATGCACAGGGTCTTCCAGTTTCTCAACCTCGGTACGAATGTCACGCTGAAGACCCACGGAGCTGGGCTGGAGCTCCATGGACACTGGCTCTTTGAGGGACTCGCTGAGTCACATGCAGACTCCGTGTGGGGGGCAGGGGCGGGCAGAGCTGGAGGCCATTTAGCACCTGTTTGTCAAGCATCAACTCCACATGGGGCCTTGTGCACAGTGTGGTGATGAATCCCAGGGGAGGAAGAGATAGCCTCTCATGTGGGAACCTAGGGTCCCCTAGAGGGAGAGGAGGAATCTGCAGCTCAGATAACTGAGTAACTGACAGGATGATGTGGGGGAAGGTCGTTACATCCAGGTGACTTGGGATCCCAGCTGCTGAAGGGATCATGGGAGGACACAGTCTGTGAGTTGAGCCTCAGGCATGGATAGGATGTCAGTGGGTGGAACAGTCCTGCACAGATCACAGGACTTGGAGGCGGGAGTGGACAGGTCATCACATTGTCTTGGGTGTTGTTGGAGACCCCTGGAATCAGAGTCACGTGGCTGGGTGTTGGCTCCCGGGCTTCTGGGGAGCAGAGATCAATTTGGGACTTGGGACCCTTTTGTCATTTGAGTTTCTTGCTCCTTTTCTTGGAGAGCTGGTAATGTGATGGAGTGTGATTATTTTTTCCTTCTAAGGCCGAGAACCAGGTTTATCTGATTTGTCCACCCGTAGACTCTAGCATTAATGGGCTTGTTTTTAGTCCCTAAGATGGACAGTAAGGCCAGCTCAGTTCCTTCTGTTTCACATAATCCAAGGATGTGGGAGATGGGGTGTCTGTGTAGAGGCCCAGGACTTTGGCCAGATCCCAAGAGCCTGGGGCAGAGAGGTCTGGGCGTTGATCTGACAAGTTAAGCCAGTGATAGGTGGATGGTCCGCAGGGCTGGGGATGGAGGTGGCAGCCTCAGGTGGCAGCACTTGCTGGCTTGTTTCCAGGCCTCTCCACATTGACGTCCTTGCTGTAGGTAGAGGCTCAGCCAGTGGGGTCTCGGCACAGGCAGCTCCTGTCCTGCCCCCTCTCTGTTGCCGCTTCACAGCAAGCCACAAGGTGAATTATGGCCCAGCCACGGGGCCTGAAGTAGAAATGATGGTGGCAGAATTCCAGTGGGTTGGTAAGTAGGAAAATCTAAGTGCAGGGACTGTGCCTGGCAGGTCACACAGTTGTCCAAGGACAGGCTGACAGACAGGGGAGCCAGCCCTTTACGGGCAGTTGGGAATGAGACCAGGACGTGAGGTGGCAGCCTGAAGACCCAGGTGCGCCTCCAAGGGTGAGTGTCCGACACTGGGCCGTAGCGTCTGCTGTTTTTGTAATGCTGTTTCTACCTTCCACCCTCAGCAACTCTGAAATGGACCCAGCTAAAGAATTTTGATCTCCAAACACGTTCTTGAGGGAAGGGAACTCCTGTCTCAACACGCACGAAGGCATGGCTGGGATTTCTGCAAAGTTCCTCTTGCCCGCTGCCACGCCTCGGGCCTCACGGGATTCTTTTCTTTGTATTCCAGGGCCCTTAAGTGAGAAACAAGAGGCCTTGATGACAAAGAGCCCCGCGTCCAATGCTCGGCGTCCCGAGGACCGGAACCTGGGGCCCATGTGGCCGGTCACCCAGAGGATCCTGCAGGACTTCTACGGGCCTTTCAACGCCAGGCTGGCGCAGCTCCTTGCCGACGAGGCATTCGCCTGGAAGAAGACATGAGGCCGAGTCCCCACCGTCCTCACCGGGCCTGCGTGTTCGTTATCACCATGATTTAAAACGTCTCTCTTTATGGGGAATCGTCGTACTCACAGCGTGGAGAAAACCCTGAGACCCGAGCCTCCTTTCCCTCCCAGGCACATGTTTATTATAACCTTTCAGAATTTCCTTTGTGATGTCAGACAGCCCGGCAGCTGACCCATTGCAGCGCTCATCCACCTGAAGCCACTGGAAACGCCACTTGCAGACGGATTGCCTTCTGCTCCGAGAGTGGCCGTTGCTCCTGGGACGAGGCCGGCGGGCACTGAGCTGGGTGCCGAGGGGGGAGCATCGAGTCTGGGCTCCGTCGGAGCACCCTTGAGGCCACGCTCTGGGGCCTGCCAGACGTACGCTTCATACTCGGTCCTGAAACATTCTGTTTAGATCACTAACTCCTGTGGCAGAGACTTGGAGGCTCTTTTCATTATGTTTTTTCCTTTTACTCCAAAAGCAGCCCTTCAGTCTCTTCAGATAGGAGCCCTGTTGTCCCTCAGACCCCCTCCCGTTCTGTCCTTGGGGACTTATGTTTAACATAGAAAATGAAGGCATTTAAAACAAGCCACTTTCTGCATTTCGCTAGCCAGAGCTCTCTTTCCTGCCTCTTCAGATGTTTTGTCAAGAGTTTATTCTGTTCGTAATCAGAATATAAATTCAGCTTCTCATTGGAAGGGAGATTTGGGCTCTTAATGCCAGACCCAGCAACTTCAAGGAGCCGAACACTTGATGGACATCTAGGTCACCGGGACCTCCTGCACACGTGGCCGTTGAGACTGGTGGGTGTTTGACATGTTAGTCCCGGCCACCCACGGCTCTGCCTTCCCCCTGGAGTGAGCTTATGACCCACACGCTCCGCCACGTGTGGCCGGAGGCCCCACCCCTGTTCACAGACTACAGGTAACCCTGTCCTGATTCAGAAACACGATGCATGAGCTAAACTGTCACCGAACGTGGTATGCTGGATTCTTAATGGAACTTTCTGGCCACCTGGCAGCTTGCTTTACCGATGGATGGGCTGAAGGTCCTGTCATTTCTCAGAGGCGATGGGGAAAGATTGAAGAGAACCCTGGAGCCCACTGACGCACAGCCCCGGGCGGACCCCAGTGAAGCTTGGCACTGGCGTGTTGTCAAGGGAGCTCGCTGTGAACGGGAACCCTCAGTCGAGGTCCTGGACACAAAGTCAACATGCAAATGCCTCCCTACTCTGCTGTCGCTCGCAGGCGTGAGGATTTGCGCAGCCTCCAGCCTAGCGCCGCGGTCGCCCTGCTGTCGGAGGTGGGAGGCACAGCTCATTGAAGACGTGCGGAGGCCTCTCGGCACCGGCACGGCCGGGCTCTTTGTGCTGCTGAAGGAGCTGTGTGTCCTAAACGCCCACTTTCAGGGACAGTCCCCTCCTTTTTCTCTCTAGCTGGCACCCAGAGCAGCAGCCAGCAGGGCAGTGTGGCCTGGGCACAAGGGCGTGTTAGGGGACAGCACTTCAGTGTGTGTGTGTATTTATTGGTAGCACAGGGGGTGTGTGTGTGTGTGGGGGGGTGCATTTTCCGAGTGGGTTCCCTTCAGTCCTGTGGCTAACGAGGCCCCAGGACACTACCCTTTCGTGGATGAATGTCTCTGCCTTGTTATTTTCAGTACGGATTTTGCTATTCCACCCCAACCATAATGACACCACGGGACTTGTCTTACGCACTCCTACGCATGTGAATAACATGTGGCATAATTCTGCTTCTTACAGAAGTATTCCCGGTGGTATTATTTCCAATATTATTTGGTTTATTATACAGATCTTTTTATAGATGCAGGCCATCCATTCTGTGCCAATCAGTGCCATCCAGACGCAGTTTCTCTCAAGGGATCTTGTTTGGAAGGGCTTAGGCCTTTGCGTTCCCTCGTTCGAGGCCCGTTCATGTTGACAGCACAGATGCCGTTTCGAGCGGTGGTCCTGGAGCCTGTCACCCCAAACCAAAGCGAAATGGAACATTTCTTAACGACCTGGTATTGAAGTTCCTTCATGTTCTGCAAAGCTGTGTATGGGACTGTATTATCTTATAGCCCTTAGCCCTGTCAGGTATGTTAAGTGAACCACAATGATCCTATACTTGTATTATTATTTACCAGCATTAAATGGGGACCCCTATGACTGAGGCTCTCCTCACTGTCATGAACCCTTGTGGCGGGTTCTCTCCAGTGTCCGCTGTGCGTGAATGCATCGCGGAAGGAACTCGGTGTCTTACCTGCATGCGTTGTGACCTCTCTGTATGACAGGGACCTACCACCTGTGGTGAGCGGTGAGAGAGACAAGATCCCAGAGACAAGGGTTCCGACGTTACCAGGGGCGCCCTGTGTGGGCCTGCCCGGGGAGTGAGTCTGGGTGACGAGGTCCAGCTCTGACCACAGACAGCCCTAATGCTGTCTTTAGACATTTGGATTTGAAGGTTGGGTGATCACAGGCCCTGCCACTCCCAACAGGCTACTCTCTACGTGGCTGCTTCCCTCAGTCCCCCTGGTCTGCCCGGCCCCTGGGGGCTGTGAGTTTGAGACTCCTGGTGTCACTGGATGCATGTCATTATCTCTAGGGTGCCCTGGCAGCACTTGGGGAGGGGCAAGCCTAGGGAAGGAGGTGGGGGTTGTCTGAAGTTTGGGGTTCTGCAGGGCTGGGTCATCCCACGGACAGTGTGCATTATGGGTTGGCCCCCAGTTCTGGAAACACCCACCCATCTCGTCTGCACTGCTCCCACAGTGGTGTGTTGGGGGACGGGGAGCTGGTGAGTCCAGACCTGGAAACGAGAAAGGCCCCATCTCTTGATGACAAAGCCAGGAGCGACTTTGCTCAGCAGAGAAAGGACTGTGGCTGCGAGGACAAGGGGGTGGGGGGAGACTGGACAGGACAGATGGGCGAGTCTTGAGGGCTGGTTGCACAACCCCCTTTCCCCCCCTGCTGTGTGTGTCCTCCCCCCCCACCCCCCAGAACCAGCTCTCGGGACATTCTGATGAGGATTAGCCACATCTCCACATCTTTCTATATTAATTTCCCTTGGAATGGCCTCTCCCCAAATGACCCGCTTTGGGAGCAGATGCAAAGGCCATGTGCCTGGCAGGAGCATCTCGGGCCTTGTACCCTAGGAATGGAGGTACCATGTGTGGGTGGGGGGTTTCCTGTTGCTCCAGAAATCTACCCCTGTGGGCAGCCACTTTGCCTGTGGGTGAGGCAGAGCCTGTTGTGACTCGTGGGAAGATAACGCTTTCCCAGAACCTCGTGTGGCGAGTGACAGGGCTCCTTGCCGAGCAGCCAAGCTAGACCAGGTTCCGTGGGGTGAAGGCTACAGCAAGGGAGGGGGGGACAGCCATCGACCCTGGCAAGCTGCCTGAGTGTCCTGTGGCTGCTGTAACAAGTTACCCCAGAGTGAGTGGCTTAAAACAAGCGTTTTATCGTATAGTTCTGGAGGTCAGCAATCCAAAGTTAGTCTTAGGGCCTGAATCAGTGTGGGCAGGGCTGGTTCCTTCTAGAGGCTCAGTGAGAAGTGTCCTTGCCTCTTCCAGCCTCTAGAGCAGCAGTTCTCAACCTGTGGGTCGCGACCCCTTTGGGGGTCGAAAGACCCTTTCCCAGGGGTCGCCGGGTACTCGTATGTGGGCATAGCTGCATGTGGGCCTGGAGACGGATAGAGGAGCGGTGTCTCGGTTCCTAAGACCATCGAAAATATGTGTTTTCCGATGGTCTTAGGCGACCCCTGTGAAAGGTTGAGAACCGCTGCCCTAGAGGCTGCCGTGTTCCTTGGCTTGTGACCCCCCCCCTTCATTTTCAAGTGTATCATCTTCTGATCTCTCTCTGACCCTCACCCTCCTGCTTCCTGTAAAGACCCTTGTGACTGCTCTGGACCCACGGGGTCACACAGGATCATCTCCCCACAGCTGCAAAGTCCTTTTGCCATGTAAGGTAATGTACTTACAGGTTTGGGGGGTTAGGGCATGGACATCTGAGGCCGTTATTCTGTCCACCATAGGAGGGTGGTCCAGGGAGCTGGTTGGGCGGTCAGGAGTCTAGTGGGTACCCACTGGCACACCCCTTGTGGCTGTGCCCTGTGGGGCCCAGGCAGGTCTGAGTGGGCAGGCGGCTGCCTAGCAGAGGGCCGAGCTTCCAGAAGTGTCCTTTCTGAGGTGGTGCATCTTTCTGTCCAGGCAGGGCCCTGTCTCTGGAGCGAGTGGGACAGGGTGAAGTGAGGCAGGGTGAAAGACCCACTTTTCTCCCAAATTCAAATCGCAAGTCACTCTTTTGTATGTTTCTCCCAAGTGCCCAATGCCCCTCCCCCAAGGACTATTTCTACAGCTCTGAATAGAAGTGAATTTTGAGTGCTTATAAATAAGTTTGAGGGTTTTTTTTTTTAAAGCTACTTTCTCAATTTCCCAAGAGACACACATCAACCCCAGGGGCAGTTTTCAGTTTCCGAAGTTCAGCTATTTTTGAGTTAGCTATGCTTCTAAGGAAGCACCCTGTGAAAGCTACAAAGATGCTTAGAATGCTTTCTGGCTCCTGTGAGTGCCTCTGGGGCCCGTGACCTTGGTGGCCCCAGACTCCAGGGATGGCCTTGGACGGCTGACCTCCAACCTCACAACCTCACTTTCATGGATCGGGTGTGATGGCCCCAAGCTGGACTCATCTCCACACCCCTGCTCTGTCCGGCTGCTGCAGCCCCCGCCCTGGTTGTAACCCTGCTCTGCTCTGTCCCCTCATTTGCATATCTGCTTGGTCAGCTCTTAGGCAGGCCTGTCAGAAGTGGACTGACTGCCCCTGTGCTCAGTCTCACGAGATGGTCTCAGAAGCACCCCGGGGGCGACACTCCAGCTAGAAAATGTACAGAGTCAAAATTTAATGTTTTAGCAAATATTTTCTGATCCTCTGATTTGTACGAAGCCCTGGGCCAGGCGTTGGTGGGCGGGGAGTGGGTCCTTTGCTCGTTCGTTGATTCCTTCGCTGATTCTTCCAGCAAGTATTTATGACGAGCTGAGGTGCTGACTGCGTGAGGCAGTGGGGGAGGCCAAAGGCAAGGGCTCGGCTGGGAGCTGGTGTCCATGGTGCGAGAGCATGGGCTGGGGTGGGTCAACCTTCTCAGAGTGTCCGTAACTGTAGACTTAAGTGCACAAGTTGGAGAAATGGAGAAATCCTACTTAACCACAGACACATTTCTTAAACCTTTTATCTTAAAACACTTACGGCTCATTGATTTGTCTGTCTTTTGATAAAAGGCCCAAAGCCTCTTCTCTGAGCCGAGTTCGTAGGCGGGTCTTCTGGGTCATCTCTGGTGCTGGGTCCACATATGGACGAGTCAGCACTCATTTCCGGTTTTGATTTTCTAGAGGACATGAGCATGGAAGCCACCTGCACAGCCACCTGGGCAGTTCCCTGTTACTTGTCTGTGGTTATTCTCCCCAAATTATTTCCCTCACCTGTGCTGGAACTTTCCAACGTTTTCAACCCGGTTTTCTAAGAGCAGCTCATGGTTTGCACTCATATTTCATTAGTTTACATCCGTGGTTCTCCAAGGGAGGGGACCCTCGAGATCTTTCAGGAGATCCACCAGCCACAACTATTTTCACGATTGTACCGAGATGCCATTCTTTACGCTCTCATTTCTTTACAAATGTACAAAGTGACAGTTTCCAGCAGCCACAGCCCACTCTGGCAGCCGATGGGACGTGTGCTTGTGCATTTGTGTGCTTTAAAATCTCTCACCTTTAGTGTCAAATGCAGTAAATGTTGGTGGATGTAAATGACATAAGCGAAAGCTTTTTAGGATCTTCAGTACTGTTTCAGAGTGTAAAGGAGTCTTGATACTACAGTTTGAGAACTGCTGGCTTATATATTTAATTAAATTGTGCATATATGTAATGTCAAGCACAACTGGCATAAGAAAGACTTGGGAACAATGTTAATTGATTTATTGTAAATATAAAATCAACTGGAGGGTATTTTGCAGAATGCCCAAGAGCATTGAGAATGCCCTGGGCATCAGTCAGGGTGTTCAGAGAGCATGGAGATGGACATCGGTCAACCGGAGAGGCTGGATAAGAGGCCATCTATGGTAAAGCGGTGGCAAGAGTGACAGTGGTGCCAGCTATTTAATGAGCATGTGTTGAGAGCCAGGCCCTGTGCTAAGTGCACCTTCGTGTGTCTCCTTGGATCCTCACCTCCACCCTAGAAAGAAGGTTCTATCTTTATTCTGGTTCTACCATTATACAGGTGGGGAAACTGAGGGCCAGAGGGGCCAGATAAGGAGCCCCAGAACCCCCGCTACTAAGGAGCAGGGTTGGTCCTTGGTCTCAGGCCTGCTGCTCAACAGGGCCTGAGTCTTACCCTACTCCTCACCTCTTACTTCCTGAAGTCTGAGCCTCCAAGGGGGTGGATGGAGAGGGCAGAGCCTCAGGTGGAGCCTGGTGGGCGAGGTGCCTGCCAGACAGTCTGGGCTGGGAGGCTGACACAGGCACAGGGGACTGAGGTCAGGGCCAGGTGGCATGGTCAAGGCCATTCCCTTGTGGAAGCAGCAGAATGGACCTGGACAGCTCCCCACCTCACCTGCATCCTGGTGAGGGCTGCTGGGGCCGAGGCTCGCTCCTGGCCTCCACTGCCACCTCACCGCTTCCCTGTGTCCTGTACCCACCTGGCTGTCAGGAAGCTGAGCTGAGTGTGCAGTTGGCCCTCAGGAGGAGCCCCTGACGTTTTGGGAGATTGAGCAGTTAGGACTGCACGCTCCATGGGCCCTTTCACCTCACAGTCTGAGGCTTGCTCAGAGCCTAGAACCCTGGTTGCCCCGTAAACAGCCAGTTCTGGAATTAGTAAGGGGCCCCCTGTGGCCAGCAGCTCCTACCACCACGGCAAATTCGAGTCATGGTCAAGGAATGGGGAGTGGCCACTTTCCTCCTCAGGGCTGGCCTCCAGATCTCAGAAGGGCAGCTGGACATCCCAAATTAGGCCCCACAGTCGCCATGGAGACCATTTGTTTACTTCCACCTCCACATGAGCTAATCTGGAGAACCGCCATTTTCTGTACTTTCAACGTAATGGAATTCAGGAAAATTCCAAAGCCAGCCAGCCTCCAATTTTAAAAGCAGAACCTAGGCATCCTGCATGGATCTCAGGATGTGGGCAAACTTCTCGATCTGGCCTCTAATTTCCTGCTTCCCCTAAGAGAACACAGGCCTCGCCTATGCTCCAAAGTTTCTGCCCAAACCATTACTCCACCAGGAGTGCCCCCCACTGTTCAGTGGAGTCAGCTTCTTGGCCCACCCCAAGGCCAAGTTCAAGCGTCGCCTCCTCCACCATGATGGGCTCCTGGATTGTACCGTCCCTCCCACCTCTTGACCTGTGTGAGGAGGCCTCTTCCCCTTCTTAGTCCCTGTACCATCTAGTGTGGCATTGATTCCTTTCTAGCTGACTCTGTAGTCATTTCTGTGTTTCCATCTCTCATCTAGACAGCAAATTCTGGGAACCCCTACCCCAATACGAGTGATGTTCCTAAGAGGAAGGCAGTGGGCACCTAGAGAGAACAGAACTGAAAGCTAGGTTGATGATGATACTGGGCAAAGTGATTTAACTTCTCTGAGCCTCAGTTTCCCCAGCTACTGACCAGGGTGGGGGCCTAGAGGATTTCAAGGGCGCTTTCAGATCTGCCTATCTTTTTATTGCCCTTTGAAAACCTGACTTTCCCCCAAACCGCTTAAGTTCCTAAGGCATTTTGCAGAGGAGATGTGTGGAAAAGGGGGTGCAGAATGGGGTGAGTGGGTGGATGTGGCAGACCCACCGCCATCCTTCTAGGATACCCTGGTAGCAGGAGGCCTCAAAGTGCAGCCTTGTGCTGCTCCCGTGTGGCGCTCTCAGGCACTGCAGCCAGGAAGCCTTAGCCAGCTTCTCAGAGGGCCACCCTGGAGGATGCACATCACCCATCTGGACGGCCCGCTTGACCCCCTGTCTTCTCGCTCACCTCTCAAGCACTCCCAAAGGCAAAGAATAACCCCAGTAAGAGAGCGCCCAAGGGTGGAAGGACTAAGGTCTCAGTTCAGCCAATCAGAAGTGTTCTGGAGGCGCAGGGCCGTGGAGGGGAGGGGTGCTTGTGTGTTTCCTGGTCTCGCTGCTCATTCTGCTCCGCCATCTCAATGGAGACGGCCTGCAGGCCAGGCGTGATTGCGCCGTAGTGCCCGCAAGGAAAGCGAAGCTGGGAGAGGGCCAGTCGCAGGGCTGGGAGCCTGCCTGACGCCCTGGCCAGTGCTCCTGCTCCATCTGGTGCCTCCAAAGCACTGCTCCTGATAGGCTGAGCTGAGACCCTTTGGCCCCCTTGGGACTGGTAGTGGTGCAGACACCTGCTCCCCGGCCCCTCCCTCCCACCGCGGATGCCTCCCCCCCAGCCCTTGCCAACCAACCCACCCCTCCAAACACCCTGTGCTGAGCCAACCTATGCTTTGGCCTCATGCAGTCCCCTGGGCTGTGCATGCCAGGAGGGCCCTGAGGGAGCCATTACCCACTGCAGGGGGACCTCAGAGGTGGGGGTGTAGGTGATGGGGAAGGCCTGGGCTTGCAGCTTCCGAGAGACCTACAGAGCTCCATTCCTGCCCACCCTTGTCTCGCCTTTGCCTTCCTCCGAGCCTCCTCGCTTCCCAGAGCTCCCCTCCCTCTTCCCTGCAAATAGCCCTCCAGGCCCCGCTTCTGTGGTCTTTAGCCTTGTGCAGACAGGCTGTGCCACCCCTGTCCTCGGGCCAACCCCTTCCAAATGCGCGGGGGTGGGGGAATGCAGTGGGTCCCGGGGGCTGCTGGGTTCCCACCCCACCCCCTTCCCCAGGGTTTCCTATGCTAAGTGAGCACCTGTCCTGCCTTAGTTTAGACACACTGGGGTCTGGGACCTCCATGTGGCAGCAGATACTCATCCTGCCCGACCTAGTCTAATGGGGCAGACCTGACCTTTTCCTGTTCAAAGGGAACAGGTACAGGAAAGGTAAGGAACAGGGCATCAGTACATCCAGCCTCTTTCAGGGAGCAGAAGACACAGACATCATCTCATTAGCCAGGAAGACAGACAGGTCAGGACCCACTTATGTCACTTCTGCAGGATGACCTGTGAAAAGTGAACTGATGGGCTCCTTCTAACTACAGAAAACACTTTAATTGGGTTGCTAGTTGAGAGATCCTCATTACCTAGGGGCAGGTCACAAATAAAGTAGGAAGGTGGCAAATTTCTGGCTGTTAACTTCAAAGGCTCTGACCTGGGAAGAAACAAAAGATTCAGAAGAATATGCAGACATGTTTCCTTCATCAACGGTGACTTCCCTTCCAGATAAGGCAAAGCCAGATGGCAAGGAGCAGGCCTCCTAGAGGAGTGGGGCGAGGAAGAGGTGACGGCAGAGCTTGAGGATGGAACGTGGCTTCATGAACGAAGCAAGTCAGCCTCACCACGTGCATCAGCCAAGGGGCCAAAGACAAAAGACAACAGTGTCTGTGAAAGATGACAAGGTTTGGTGTGGTCCAAAGAAGCACAGTTGAGAGCTTGCCAAACACCCGGGACGAAGGTACGGGCCTTTGTCCTTCACTGTCTGCAGCAACCTTGCACTTGAAGGTGCTGAATGGGCCTGGTGCCAGCAGGCTAATTGGAGCACCCCTGGTGCAGAGTTAGGAATTTATAAGCAACTCTGGGCTTCAAGAATCAAAAGGACATTCCTGTCCTAGGAGAGTATCGCAAGATCCAGAAACAGTCACACAAAGAGAGAACAAGATAAGGAAAATCTCCGGAGAGTTACAGTTGGGGTGGCCAGAGATGGGGTTGGCTTTAGGGTGACCAACTGTCCTGTTTTACCCAGATTTTCCTGATTTCAGCACTGAAAGTCGTGCTGAACCCCCTCGGTCCCTGCCACCCCACTTGGCCTCGTGGGCCAGACTTGCAGGGCAAGCAGGAAAGTGAGGAGCCCGGGACTCCCATTCTGCCCCTCTGCTGGGTCCTGCTCACCTGAACTGTGGGTCCCTTGGCGAAGGGTGAGGTCTCTGCACACCCCAAGGTTGGGGGCACCTGCAGTGTCTGCAGGACAAGCCTGGTCCCTGAGAGTACAGGAGAGAGCGCCCCCTGCTGTGGCCTGCAGTTTCCCACACCACACCTGGAGGAGCATCTGCACGGCCCCTAGTGTATTCCCAAGGTCAAGAACTTGGTGGAAAGCTCCCGATAGATATAGTTGACCCTTGAACAACAGGACTTAGGGGCAACGGCGCTTCGGCCCAGTTGAAAATCCGTGAATAACTTTTGACCCCCTAAAAATTTAACTACAGTCCCTCAGGATCCACGAGGGATTGGTTCCAGGACACCCCAAAATCCATGGATGCTCAAGCCTCTCATATAAAATGGTGATACACACAGTCCGCCCTCCGCTTCTGTGGACTCCCAACCAGGGACTGAAAATACTATTTTCCATCTGTGGTTGGTTGAATCCGTGGATGCCGAACCCGGGGCTATGGAGGGTCCACTGCATGTTTATTGAAAAAAAATCTGCGTGTAGGTGCACCCACAGTTCAATCCTCTGTTGTTCAAAGGTCGGCAGAACAGCAGGGAAAGGGGCGAGGTCTGTAGCCAAGACACCTCTCTCCTGGCAACTGATGGTGGGAGTCTGCACAACCCACCTTGCCGAGTCAGCTGGCCCTGGCCCTGCCACTGTGGCTCTGGTGGTGGGGTGGACTGAGGGGATGGTGGCGCAGAAGACCCCTTCCCCTCCTCTGCCCGCCACCCTCTCCACCCCGCTCCTAGCCTGGGAATTAGAGAACGTTTATTAATCATTTAGAAATAGCATACAAACTATTTGACCACCCGTTCCAGCGGAGTTAAGCAGCACTCCGTCCTGCAACCTGACCAGCCCTCTGTAGAGACTCCATCTCAGGCTCTGGGAAGCAGGCAGCCCCCTCAGGAGGCAGCGGCTGGCCCAGCCTCCTCCAGGGGGCGTTCCTCCCCCTGGAGCGCGGACCTCTGCAAAGTTGAGCCTTCTGACTGGCCAGCAGTGTGCCGTGAAATTCAGAACAAAAGGGAAAATTGTTATCACCCACCCCACCGCCATGTATTTCTATACATTTCTACTGTTCCTATTGTGCTTATCAGCATTTTGCAGCGTTTTCCTGACAATTGGAGAGATTTGTGGGATTGGCTTAGGAATCAGGGCAGGATACTTCCCAAGAGCCAAGCTTACATCTTCCGATTGTAGCCTTCTTAAATGGTCCCACTGCTTAAGCCACTCCTCAGCATAAATCAAATTCATAATCGATACATAATATAACTGCAGTACCTCTGGAGAAAGAAGGAATTAAACCGCTCGCGTGCACGCACGTGCGCGCGCATGTGTTTGTCTTGTACCCCAAGGCTCCGGGGCTGGATCTTACCGGGTGCAGGCAGGATGTTCCTTTTCATTTAGGGTCCCCAAGAGCAGCAGTGACCATGAGTCCCTGTGCCTTGCAGTGGGGCTCCACGTCACCTCTGGGATGCTTTGGCAGAAGAGCAGCAGATGGCCACAGGGACCCAAGACAGAGAGGCCTGAGGGCGGGCTGGCTGGCAGTGTTCAGATACTGAGTGCCCACAGGGGCCTGGGACTGCTCTAGTGCCGGGGTCACAGCCCAGGGCAAGACGAGCGTCTGTCCTCAAGGAGCTGGGGGACGCTGGACAACGGGGAAGCAACTGAGGTCATTTCAAGGGCTGCTAAGTGCTTTGGAAAGCGTGAGACAGGTTAACATGGGAGAGCGTGCCTGGACAGGAAGCCAGGGCGGGGAATTAGCTGGGACATGTGCAGGTAAAGGAGGCCTGAGTGGCCAGAGGGGAGGGCCCACTTTCTAACCTGCAGTTTATGCCTCTAGTTTAGACTTCTTTCCAGAGCTCTGCACGTGTGCGTCTAGCCACCTGCTTGTCCCCTGACCCCCTCTGCTAGGATGTCTAATGAACAGCTCACACTCATGACCTTCACCCCTCACTGAAAACCCGCCAGCTCACTACCTTCCCTACCTCGGACACCTCCATCCTCCCATGGCCCTGGCCCCCGGCTTGGAGCCTCCTTTGCTCTGCTCTCCCGCGCCATGCCCACTGGCCCAGGATCCTGCGGGTGGTTCTTCAGCTAAGTCCGGGCTCAAATACCTCCCACCATCTCCACGCTGCTCCCGAAATGATGCCTCCAGCTGCCTTCTTGCCAGTGACCGGGCAGTAGTCCCTGTCCTCAGCACCCAACCCAGTCTCTTTACAAGTGGTGACCAGAAGGAGCCTTTCGAATGTGAGCTGGGGACGGTCGCCCTGCTGAGACTGCCCGCTACCCAGATGGACCCTGACCCCATGGCCCTGCATGGCCACTCCCATGGTCTCCAGCCTGGTGTCCTGTCATCTCCCCTTGCTCCCTTGTCCCAGTCTCACAGCCCCCTGGCCGCTCCTCAAACCCCGGGGCTGTCCCCACCTGGCTGACCCTCTGACTGGAACACTCACGTCATCCACCACTGAGGCCACTGCTTCTTTTTGTCACCGTGCTTTCCATCATCTATCCAATTATCATTTACTTTTTTTTTTTTTGCTAAAAGAGTTTTTTTTTTAATTTTTATTAAATGTATTGCGGTGACATTGGTTAGTAAAATTACATAGGTTTCAATTCTATAATACACCACCTAGATATTGCATTATGTTCTGGAATATCATTTACTTCTTAAGTAACGCTCCTGGCTTCCCTGCCTCCCACTCCATAGCTCCATGGCAGTGAGGAGTGCTGCCTGTTCGCTCCCTGGTATCGCCTCTCGAAAGTTCCCAGATCACTGCCCGCATGTGGTGTTGTGCTCAGTACATGCTGCTGAATATAGGGCGAACATGGGGCCTGGTCGGCCATGGGAGGAAATTGATTATTTTCTGGTCGCCAGAATAAGCAATGGGAGAGTTAGGGCAAAGGTGTACGACCGCTGGTTTCTGCTTTAGGAAGAACCCCTTGCCTGCCATTGGAGGATCAACTGGGTGGGGGCAGGAGACCCCAAGCAGGCAGGGAGCCTTGTCTCTTGTTCCCTGATGGGTTGTGAGCAGCGCTGTCCAACAGGACTTCCTACCGTGATGGACATGTCCTCTGTCTGTGCTTCCAGCAGCCACTGTCCACAGGTTTCTACTGAGCAGCTGGATTGTTTTTTTAAATTAGTTTCAGGTGTACAACACAGTGCACTAGTTATACTTTTTACCCTTCAAAGTGAGCAGCTGGATTTTAAATTTCGTTTTATTTTAATCAATGGAAACTTAAATAGCGACACATGGCTAGAGGCCGGACATGAAGGCTGCAGCTCTAGATCATGGACCAGGGTGGCGGTATGTTAGGCACTTAGGGCCTGAGTGTCAAATTCCAAATGGCCTCTGAACCTGATCCAGGCTACATCACAAGGTCCCTTATGAAGGACCTGCCAGCAGGTCGTCACGGGGACCTGACTTCTTAAGTAGAGCAATATTCTTATGTTCCACATGAACGTGAATGGACCCGACATGCTGGGATGTGGGGGTTGAGGGAGGGTGGCTGGCGCTCAGCCTTTTACCCCTGCCCCTGAACAGCCGCCTCCATGTCCCCAGCTGTGACAAAAACAGGCCACCTTCACATTTTATACAATTCAAGCAGTGGTTTCCTTGACAAGCAGAACACAAACTAAAAGCTCTGGGTCCAAATAAGTAGTTAGAACGGATGATAAACATATAAAAAGCAGTACTCTGTCATTGATTTTGTGAATTGTCACTCCCTAAAAGTTTTCCTAAAAGGGGCCTCTGAGAACCCCATCTGAGGATGCTGGCTCCGTTTTCAGGTCCCGGACAAGCCCAGCAGAGGGCAGGCTGGCCCTGGAAATGGACTGGAGAGGACTGTAAGTGAGAGAGGGCCGCTTCCGGGGCGATGGGTGATTGCTTGATGCCGACCCCCTCCTAAGGCCCAGCTCTCAGCTGGCATCCCCCACCCCAGGACCCGATTTGCTCCCCATCAACGGGAAAATCTCTGGGAGTTCTCGGCCAGGTCCCCGTCCCTTTCTATAGTGCCCTGCCCTGTTCTACCACTGGTCCTGGCTGACCTGTCTCTTGAGGACTAGGGCTCTGGACTGAGGTCTTGTGGTAGGGCTGGTCCCCTCCCTCACCCCACTGCCCTTTTAGGGACAGCTGGTTTGGTCACTTAGCCAGCTCCAGGCCTGCTGAGCCCACTTTCAGTTCCAGGCTTAGTCCTGCCTGGACAGCCCGACAGAGAGGTTAGGAGCCTGCCTTCGAGACCAGCCTGGGCTCAGCTCCTGGCTCCACCACTTAGGAGCAAAGTCACCTTGGCTCTCCATACCTTGCTTTTCTCATCTGTAAAATGGGAACAAAGGAGTTAGTATTTGAGAAGTGCTTAGAAGAATACCTGTTATATAATCTGTGGTCAATAGTTACATACATACATAGATGATAGAAGATAGATAGATAGATAGATAGATAGATAGATAGATAGATAGATAGATACATGATAGATGGGTGATAGATAACATTTTCTTAAGCTCTGGAATACACTGTTTTTCCACTTGAAACTTTCAGTGACCTCAACATACTGAGGTGGGGTGGGGGTAGCCAGAGCTGGGCTGACCCACTTGCCAGTCAGAAATCTGCTTTGCCTGAGCTGCGTCCACCCGCAGGCAGAGTGGGCGACAGTTGGCCTCCTGGATCTAGTGGTTTCTCCACTGGCACGTTATGCTGTGTTTTCTTTGTCGGAGATTGTAAACTGCAGAGCTCTCGTCCCAATGTGCTATGGAAGGAGAGGGGATTGAGTTTTCCTCTTGTTTATTTTAAATGCTTAGAGGTTGGGTTTCAGTCCCAGACTGGTAAAGTAAGGAAACTCTGAAATTATATACGTGTCTGGATCATTCTAGAAGCCCCCAGAGATATGCAAGCTAGCTGAGAACTGCTGGAAGCCACGAAACCGCCTTCGTCACTGCTCTCCCCGACAGCCTGGGCCCAGGCAGTGGGTTTTCAGCCAGGTGTGGGCTGGAGGTGGCCAGGGCGTGAATGGGCCAGAGGCAGCAGTGACGCCAGGAGCACGCACATGCCTCCATCTGGGCCGCAGCACAAGAAACTGGACTCTGCACAAGGCCCCTTATCTGGCTTAATCCTCCAGGACAGTGTGGAGTGGCCCTTGGGTGTGTGCATTGTGTGAATTCCAATACAAAACCTTGTTGTGTTCATCACCTTCATTCTGTTTGGTTTCCTTTGATGCATGCAGTCAGTTGGAATGTTAATTACAAAAAAAATGGCTAGGCGCATAGAACTGGAGATGACTTTGTCTGGCTCCTTTCTTTCACTAGGAGTAAACAGGCCAGGCACGACGTGGCCCAGGTAGCCAGCCCCTTGGCAGAGCTGGGGATTGAACCCAGGCCTCTGGAGGACCATCCTTGGTCCTCAGGGCTTTTTTCTTGCTGACTCAGCCTGCGTTTCCAGTATGATTCCCCTACAAGTGGTAAAGCACTAGAACGACCTGTGAACTCGGAAAGTGTCTCCATAGAATGGGAGCCCTGGCAGGAGCTTGGCCCCTCTTGGAAAGGGTGCCTGAGTGGCGATAAACCACTGTTTAACTGTGGGTGTAGGGCAAGGGCCGTGGGCACAGATCTCTCTTTCCTGCTTGAGCCACTCATTGAGTGGGAACCCCGGGGACCCTGCTGGGGTGATAGGTGACGTTGGGGGCTGTGCCGTGTCAGAGGCTGCCTTCAGGCTAGAAATGGAATGGGGTGCTTGTGGCTGGTGCATGTGAGCAGGAGGGTGTCCTTGGGCAGGTCAGAACCCCAGTTTCCCAGCTACGTAACACCGAAACTCGTTTTCCAGGGTTGTGGTGATCATAAAATGAAATCTCTGCGAGCCTGTGCTAGCAGGAAAGTGCCAAGGGGGGTCAACAATGATTTTACCATGACATGTGCTCACAGGCCCTGCCCAGTCGGTTGGTTAGAGCGGGGAATAAAAAAGTCATGTCACTAAAGTGAAAGTAATTAAACAAGGAGGCCTTTAGCCTGGGGGCTCTGATACCCCTACATAAACCAACCAAAACCTAAGCTGGAATCAGTGCACTCAAATCAGAGAAAGTGAAATTTAAGAAGAGCAGATCACAAGCAACCAACCAGGCTTTCCCAAATAAGGCAACCGCTTAAGCTACAGCCAACCACATAATTTCCTGGCGTTGCTTCTGCGTCTTCCCCATAAAATCCTCTCCCCTATCCCCATCCCTGGAGCGCTCCTAAGCACCTTTGGTTTGGCACTGCCTGATTTGAATTGCTGGATGCTCAAATAAGCTCTTGAAAATTTTAATCTGCCTCAGTTTTACCACTAAGCACTTTGTACAGTGAGCCATCATTAGCCTCGTCCAGCCCCAGAGGGGACAGCAGGTCTCTGGGTAGAGGTGGGGAGGGGACAGCCAGGCAGGTGGCTCAGAGGGGCTGAGAAGGTTTTCAGCCTTGAATGCTTGTATCTATGAAAACCTGCTCTTGCCCTGGAGTGGCGGTAACTGGAAGCCAGAGGGGGGCGCTCACACCGTGGACCCTTCCGTGCTGGTGGGTTCTGTGGCCAAATGCCATCATCATGAAGGATTAGAGATGGACAGGACTGCCTCTTCCTCCCAAAATCTCAGAGGCAAGCCATGTTTCATTGTGGAGGCTTTGCACGCCTGGCCTGGGAGCAGAATCCACGTTTCTGAGGGTGGAAGTTTCTAGCTTTGAGATAAGTTAGGAGCTTGGCCACTTCTGATGTGCAGGGAGAAGAGACCCACCACCATGCTGAGGCTTTGTGTAGTGAGAACATGAGGATTTACATAACAGGTGTGAGCAGAAGCTTGTAAATGCCCGTGGCCTTTAGAAGAAGGCCAGTGTTAATCTTGGAGTGCAGAGCATGGATGGCCCAGCAGAGACGTGGAGACCACAGCCCCCTCCACTGCATTTCTGGTCAGAGTCCCTAATGGCGGGCGGCTGGCTTCCGTTAAACAGCCAGCCCAGGTGGCATATGTGTGTGTCTCAAAGACACTGGGTTTGGAACACATGGGATTGCTCCAAATTTAGAAAGCAAAAGCATGGGAGAGTGAAGGGGGCACTGCCAGAGGATGGGGGGTTGCACGGCTCGGCGCCTCTTTGGCTAGAGTTCTAGTCCGAGCCCTCCTGTTACCAACCATGTGGTCTTGGGGAGGCATTTCCCTCCCGGGGCTGTAGTTTCTTACCCACTATGATGAATCAAAGTCACTGCAAAAGTTCTCCCAGGGCTGCGGTTTGGGTGAGTCAGGTTGGGTGGAGGTTGGATGATGTCAGAGGAGACCAGGTCTTCCAGGAGCACCAAGCAGAGGTGCTGTGGGCTGCAGGGTCCTGTGCTCTGTCCAGCGGAGGCTCTGGATGTGTTTGCTTACACAACTTCTCATGTAAGTTTTCATTTGAAACAAGGCTTCTGTAACTCATTTGGAAATCCTCGGATCCAGGACTCAGAGAGCTCTCGGGGCTCTAACATTTGATGACTCTGCAGCAAGCCTTGGTTTTAGGACAACCAACCATCTGGGTTTGCCCGGGACTCAGGGTTTCCCAGATGAGATGTTCAGTGAGAAACTGGGCACATTCCGGGCAAGCAAGGTCAGTTGGCCTGCCATGTTCTCATTCGAGCAGCTTATGTTTTGAGCCATGCTTGCTTTGGGGGAGGGAAAGACACTCCATTTAGAAAGCCTCCTCGATGCCTGTGTGCCAAGAAACATGGGACCAGTAACCCAACCCAGTAGTAACACTGGATGGGAAGGGAGATAAGCTCATCCCATCTGTTTCGGAAAAAGCAGCATTGACTTTCACTTGCGAATCACAGAGTGGAAGCCAGCCCAGGCCGGGATTGGTGTGGCCAATGGGAACCGAGGGGAAGGGAGATTTGAAAAAAGGAGAGAACTTTCACACTGAATCTCTTACTCTGTTTTACACAGAGACTCGTCAAATCTTAATATGGTCCTGGGACTATCATGTTCATAGACATGGTATTGGCAGTGCATGGAGCATGGCCAGAGCATTTACAGAAACACAAATTTCTGCAAGCAGGAAGGGACATGGATTAAAGGGACAGAGTTGCCTCTAAGTAGGGTAAGGCGGGACAGCTAAGGCCTCCCAGTCCAGTCCCCACCGTGCCAAGGAGGATGAGCTACAATCTAGTCTGAGGCTCCAAGTCACTTGCTGTTGTCTAAGACCTGGGTAAGCCCATCCCTGCCCAGGTCCTGGGGGGGCATAATGGAGCCTAGGTCAAGGTCAGCCCCACCCTGGCCCCTTAAGAATTACGCTGTTCTAGAGGATGTAAAGCTGCCACGTCTATGACAGTGTGTGACGGAGATGTTAGCTTGACTGCAGTGGACGCACTTGGATGAATTTGAGAATGGCTGGAGGTAGCTGAGAAGTAAGTGGGGATGGCTAAGTGGACAGGAAGCTTCCATGGCTGGATTCCAAGTGCCGGGGAGGACAAGGGGAGGTAGGAGCCGAAAAGAGGAAGATTTCTGTTAAGGAAAAGTGGGAAGCATGCTTCAGCCTTGTCCTGGCCTTGGAGACGAGAAGGAGAAAACCAAAACCAAGCCCCAAACCTCGTCATTCAAGAAGAGCGTACAGTCCAGACTCTAAATTATCTGAGAAGCGCTTGGAAAACAAGGTGAAGGCAAAACACTTGCCAGTATCAGGGGCTGGTCTGAGCCCACAGAGGCCGACTGTAATATTCAGACAGAATTGAAACCGCCAAAGGCCGACTTCCGAGGCCAGCCCTTCCCCCTGTGGTCTCGTGCTACCCACCCGCCCCCCGAGGAACCTGGGAATGACTGTGTGTTAACATAATGGCTCTTTAATTTTTTCATGTTATTTGCCTTAGAGAAGTAATTTCCAAACATTGGCCTAGGTGGAAAAAGTGAAGAAAGAATCAAGTGTTCCCTGGTCTAAGGCAAATGTGAAAAATAAAGAAAATGTAATGAGTTTTTCATAAAGTTATGCTTATCCAACTGAAAGGAGCACCCTTTATACTAAGAGCCTGCTGTTTCTTCTTTTTGCCATCTTTTAATGGCATCGTGGGGAGAGGTGGGTGGCGGTCTGGTCGGTGTTACTCTGTCTTGTTTTGGTTTTTGTTTTAAGCTGACAACCCAATGTCAGTCCTTGACTTAACCTGAAATTAAAAGTACTGGTTCATGAAATCCTGAAGGCTAAGAACCACAGATTAGACATAGCTAGAATATATGTCAGTATAACTTGGAATTTTGACATGTAGACATCAGGCATCCACAAGACGGAAGAGCGGACTCTGGGAGACCAAGGCTTAAGTGGCTGTGCAGTAGAGCACGGCGTGTTCAAACGGAAGGCGAGGCCCCTAAAAAAAGCCTTCTGGATGGTTCTGTCCCTTGGAAGATGTGTGTTATTACAGTGATGGCAGGTGGGGACAAATCGAGAGGGGTCTAGCACACACTATACAATTGGGACCTACAAGATCTTTGTGAAAATTTGTTGCTTTGAGCCAAGCTTAGGATGGGAAAGAGCTTTCTCTTTTTGTCCCAGACACAAGTGGGGTTGGAAAGTCTCCTAAGATGCTGTGAGCTGGCCCGCTCTCTGAGTCCTCTGTGTCACATCTCTCTGGGCTTCCTCTGGCCATGTCCATTCCCAGAGGGTCAAAGCGTCCAAAAGCCTCGTTGACAGGCCCACCCAGAGCCCATGCCCCGTTCCTCATGAATGAGGCTCCAGCGCCTGGACTCTTGGAAGTGCCATCCAGGTGGCCCCCAGGCACTTCCAGGGCCTTTGCTTTTCCATCCCCCGAGGTGGGCTATGTGGTTGGAGGGGCACCTCCAGGCCCACAGCATGGCCAAAGGGGGCTATTGGTGTGTGTTGGAGGGTGTGAAGATATGTGAGCGTGAGCGGTGGCCCATGGTAAGCCCGGTGAGGGACGAGGGAGAAGGGAGGGTAGGCTGAGGCCGGCTGTTGGCACGCTGCACCTTCTAGTGCAGAGCTGCAAGGAGAGTGCTTGGAGATTAAAAATATGATAGCACGAATTTACAAAATTCACAGAAGAATAAGAAGAAATTGGGTGGAAAATAAAGAAAAGAAAAAGGGAAACTAGGAGAGAAAAGACAGGAAAATCAGATCAATTTAGAAATTCTAATATCTGCGGAAGAAAACCAGAAAGATAAAAGCAAAGAAAATGGAGAGAAGAAAGTGATCAAAACCTAATTCTTAAATTCAACTCTTATTGGGACATCTTGTTGTGAAAAGTAAGCATGTCAAGCCAGTGGCCAAAACAGAACTCTGGACCCTTCCCCACCCCCATTTGTAATTCCCTCCACCCCAAATATGTGCGTCCCCTTGTGTCCTAACTCAGTGGGTCATGGGCCCAGAGGCTGGAGCTGGAGGAGGAGGCAACAGCGGGCTTGCCATTTTGTTTCTGTGACCATCGTTCCAATTCCTTCTTGGGCACAGCCCTGAGGGGAGTCATGGCCCCAGGAAAAAGCGGGGCTTGACTATATGATTTTATGACGTTAGCTCCTACCCACTCTAGTGTTTTCAGCTAGTAGCTGAGCCCATTTAAGCTGAGTGATAAACAGAAAGGAACCAGCATAAAACCTACGCAGAGATACAGCGAGAAAACAAACACAGAGGAAAGGAATCTAAGTAAAAGATGAATACAATGCTTCCAAAGAGACGTTGCTCAGACAAGGAGAGGAAAAGATCAAATGAGTTCCCCGTGATCCAAAGAAACTAGACACAATGGACTGAAAAACTGAGCTCAACCGAGATCTATGTCAGTTTCCGGGAAGAGGCTCTGAGACAAAAGCAAGAGATGACAGACAAGCTGACAGGGCTTAGGAACAAGAGGAAGAGAAAAAGAAAACATCGCAGGGACAGGAAGCACACTCAAAGCAACCAAAACCCCAAAACGCTAATTTGACAAAAATCATGCAAAACAAACCTGCACAAACAAAGATGCCAAGAGGCTTGTGGGGAAGATGATTCACATGGAAGGCAAAGGATCAGTGGTGTTTCCAAAGGAGAGAACAGAAGGACTGGAACAGAAAAGGCATTCCAGGCAGCACGAGAGGTAAACGTTCCCGAAAAAGGACTCAAATCTTCTATCCAAAAAAAAGTACCGTGTATCCCAGGGGAAAAAACAATACACAGAGTGGCCAGCGCTGAGACATAGGATGGTTAGCTACTGACCACCAGGACAAAGGCAGAACCCTATAAACAACAAAGCCGAACGAAACAAAGCAAGACAAAAATCACCCCCCCCCGCCCCCCCAGCATCCAGCAGCCTGAAGATGGAGGGAAAGGAAATGGGACCCAGTGGTCCTCAGGATATAAAAGTCAACAGGCGTCTTTCAGCATGTGGCAGGCGGGTCCTTACAGGCCTTTTTTGACAGAAGCCGAAGGAATCTTAACTACATATCTCAGAAACAACGCCCCATACTGAAAGGACTGGGAATGAGCACAGAATCCATTCTCTTCTGTAATGAAGACGCGACGACTGTTAGAACTATGTTCTAGAACAGCATGTAGGTGTTACAGCCCTGGTCAGTGTCAATAATGATGCCAGGAACCAGATCTGAAGGGGAGGAGAGGAAAAGTGGTATTTCCCTCATCATTCATAGCAAGAAGTCAACCATGAAACATATAGGCATATCAAAATATAATAACCTCAAGTTCCTATTATTTTTATACTCTTTTCCTCCTGTAACTTTCAAGAGGTCTTTTGGCCCTTTTTATATTGCTTGATTTTTTTTTTTGTGAGCGTGATTTTTTTTTACAAAAAAAAAAAGTCATTATTTTTAAACCATTTCTTTTTGAATTTTCTGTTTTCCATCTGGTTTGCTTCATTAAAATAAAAAACAACGAAGAAGGAATTTCCATGCCTTTGAAAGGCACAAGCCCTCATTCAATATCCCCAGGGCAAGGGAGGGGCTGAGGGCCGCAGACCAGAGCCTGTGAAGCGTGGGTGGGGGTGTCCCTGCTTCCTACTGAGTGAGGCTCAGGGACCTGGGTCAGGCTGAGGGGCTCTGTGAGCGCCTGGCCCTTGGAGAAAGTGTCGATGGCTAGTGGGGGGCTCTGTGCTTGGGACTGGGGCTTGCTTTGTAGGGCAGAGCCCTGGGAGGCAGGCAGAGGAGATGATCACCCAAAGTCCTTCTGAAGGGAGCTTGCTGGGGCCCCCTCCTTTTCCCCTCCCCAGCTTTCACATCAGTGGGCCCTCTCCATATCGGGGGCAAGGTGTGTGGTTTGTAGGTCAGGCTTTCTCAGAGCAGCGACCCTGCCTGCTGCCCTCCCTTACTCCTATCTGGACCTGTGTCCCTCTCCAGCTGGGGCTTGAACAGAAAGAATTTGGGGCTTGCCTGCGGGGAGGGAGAGATGGGAACGCCATTCATTTATTCATTCCTTTGTGCACTGAGCAGCCCTTGTGTGTAGACTTGTGCAGTCTCTGGGGACACAGACATAGGTGACACTCAGGCCTCTTTGCACCTCTGCTGGGTGTGAGGGAATCACTGGAAAAACCCTCCTGGTCCTTCCAGGAGCCCTCTGTGGTGGTGGTGGGTGGAGGGGTGGTGGTGGTGGTGGTGGGTGTTTAAAAATTTCCTCTATCCTTCTAGGTTCTTTTGGCTGGTCTAATAGCTAAAATGACACAAGACAGGTTAACAGGAGAAAAACAAATTTGATTACACACATATGGGAGCCCCATAAAATATGATACCCAAAGGCAGCCAGGCAATTGAGGCTTATTATATGCCATCCTGCGCTAAGGAATCGGACAGGGGCCCCGGAGGAGGGTAATTTATAGGACAATGAGAAGGAGCAGATGTTTGCCCTGCCGTACAGATACACCTTTCAGATAAGTCACCTGGGAAGGTTGGCTTTCTCAGCCAGGGCCTCTATCTAAATTCGTTTAGGCAGCCAAGGGAGAGGTAAAAGCTTTTCCTGAGTCTGCTGGGTCTTGATTGCCTTCAGCTCAAAATAATACACATGCCAAAGTGACACATTTTGGGGAGGCTGCTGATGGACCCCTTCACCTCCAACAGGTAACAAAATATCCAAACGGAAGAGTCAGTCAGTTTATACAGAAAGGAAAGCAGGCGGGGAGGAGGAGAGCACCTAGTCAGGACTGTGTAAGAGGGAACCGCTGCCAGAGTCCTTCCCCTTTAGCTGCGGAAGCCTGTGGAAAATACTCCCCTTTCTGCATAATGAAAGACTGTTGGAAGCCGGCTTATTTTAAGGGACCATGAGCTAATGCATATGCATGCGAACACTGATGCACAAGGTTGTGTTATGTCTGCCTTTCCATTTGTTTTCTCTGGATGTGTCTGCATTTAATAGACATAGCAAAATGCCTCCATTGTGGTGTGCTTCTCATTTAAAGAGAAAAAAAAAAGTTCAAGGTTTAGAAACCCAGTATAGAACCAAAAGCTTTGAACTCAGCCATTTCATTAAAAAAAAAACCCCACAAAAACAGAATAGAATAGAAAGAAAAATAAAATAAAATAAAAAGGAGCCCAGCTTCCTGAAGAAGAGGTTGTCACCACTGTCCGGGCGAGTTCTCTGTGTGCACAACCTACACACAGCACGCACAGCCAGGTTGCTATGACTCGCCCCCACAGAGTCTTCCAGGCTTGAACTCTCAAGTGGGTGTTTGCTGTGTGGACACAGGAGAGTCCTCCCTTTAGAGAGAATGCAATTACTTGACCTTTTGTACGGAACACCTGTCTGGCGGACTTTCATCATTCCAGGGGAAAGACAGGCTCTAGGTGACTCTCTGTTGATCACTACGGCTGCATTTTAATCTCTGTGATTACGTGTTTTTATTATCACTTGTAGGTAAACTAGAATGCTCTCTCCAGCGTGCTTATTGCTTGTGGGCCAAGCGCCCTGTGGTCTTAGGGGAAGATATTGCGTCTCCCGCCGAGATGAGGTCCTACATCTCACTTCAGGGGATTAACTGCACATGTACTGTGGTTCTTTTGGCTCCGTTTGCTTTATATTATAATGGCTTTGCTGGGCCTGCAGCACTCCCACTGGCTGCCGGCAATGCTCGCATTGACCTGCCCATATCAGCCCTTGCCAGCCCTGCCCCCTGTCCCGGGGGAGGGCTGAATTAGCAGGTGTCTTGCTGGCCCTGGGTGAGCAGGGGTTGGTGGTTGTGTCCAGGAAAGGCTGGGGTGGAGATGAGGTGGTGTGGCAGGGAGGGGAAGGGGACTGAATATCTTCAACAATAACCTGCCAGCTTTCCTCCAATTTCCCGGTACTGACCTTGACTCTCGCTCAGCCTGCCCCAGGGCCCTCATCCTGGCCTCAGGGTCCCTCTGGCTTCTCTCAGCATTTCCCTCTTGGCCCTCCTTCTGGCTGAGGTGGAACCATTGGTGACTGCTTCTGGCTCCACCAGGGACAGCCCAAAGCTCACCTCTCCCCTCCAGAAGCGATGACACAGTCACAGTGTAGGGCGGGTCTGCGCTTTGGTAGGATATTAGAGAAATAACGGTAACACTGGTGACTGCCTGAGGGAGGACTGGGTGAGGAAGGCAGAGGCAGCCTCTGGGAGAGGGTGATGCTGCACTGAGCTTGAAGGGCGCATGGGAAATTCCGAGGTAAAGAAGGGAGGTGCAAGGAGTTCCAGGCAGGAGGAACAGAATGTGGAAAGACCAGGAGGCACATGGGCACATGACGGGGAGTCTAAGTGGTTAGACAGAAAGGTGCCTGTCAAAGATGGTGACAGGTGAGGCCCGAGAGATTGGGGTATTTTAATACCTTGAAGCTCTCTCCATGGTACACAGGACCATGGGGCACAGATGTGTGGGTTGTGGAGTGTGCCATCTGAGGAGCACCCCTAAACTGTGCAGTGCACAACCTGAACAGCTGAACAGCGTGACTCTGCTCCACTCAGGGAAGTGAGCTTCATCCTGGTGGCAAGGGGTGGTAAGAAGGAAAGCAACACGGTGGTAAGTGTGGGTTGAAGAGATCATGCTGGCTGTGAAGAGTGGGTTGGAGGCGGGAAGAGAGGAAGCAGGAACAGCAGTTAGCAGGAAGTCATGGTAATCTAAGGGGGCCTCACAAGGGTTGCTCCAAGGCCATGCTGGGGAAAGAGGACAGGGAGGCATGCTGTTTGCAGGGGTGGGTTCTGCAGGGTTTGGAGCCTGACAGGGCAGCACAACACATAGAATAAAGAAAAGGCCCCGACCACTGTAAACACCTTCCATGAATAACAATGGGACTTGTAAAATTAGCTTCCATTTGTCATTGCTTATGCGGCAGAAACTTTCCAGGGTTTTTCTCCTCCAGAGTTCCAATGGTGCTTGAAAAGTCATTTTGCTTGTTGCGGCTAATACGCACATTTCAAGGCATTTCTTTGTTTTGGTATCTCTTCCATGCTAATATTCAAAACCTTTCCCTTTTATGATTCAAAGAATGTTCTTTGAGTCCTACTGCTTCACCCCACCTTGGTTCCGGGGAAGCGGAAAGAGTGGGATGCTTGATATGAAAACAGGTGTGCCCAGATCCATGCCTGCTCTCACCCCTACCCCAGTTAGTGCACGGGGCTACGTGGCCTCCGCTCTGCTGGGACCCTCTAGCAGAGTTTAATAGAGCCTGACCTCATGACCTTCCCACCTCCCCCCACCTCACAGCTTAGCACCCTCCCCCCCCAACTCTCACAGGGACAAGTCTCTCACCACCTTTCTCTCTCCCATGGTTACCCTGAAAACAACCTGTGGTGCTTGATCTCTCTGACAGCTTTGTTCTTCATAATAGAGAAGAATCTAGAATTCCTGAGGACAACTCAAGAGGTAGGGGTGAGGCAGAGGGAGGAAGGGTGGAGAGGAAGAGAGGACCCACTGAGATGTGGGGAAGATGAAAGAGCTTCTGGCCAAGACAGACAGTTCTAGCAGTGGGATGGCCAAAGGGCCAGCATGTGATCCAAATG
>NW_017731899.1:283498-286039 GCF_001890085.2 Hipposideros armiger
ATTTTATCAAGATATATTTCAAATTATCATTGCACCCATTTCAGGAGTGCAATTCAACAATTTTCAGGAACTTTAGAATACTTTCATCTTCCCAACAGATTCCTTGTACTCATTTACTATTAACCCCTGTTCCTACCCCATAGGTAATCACTAGTCTGCCTTCTATTTCTATAGATTTGCCTATTTTGGACATTTCATATAAATGAAATCATACAGTATGTGGTCTCTTGTGTCTGGCTTCTTTCACTGAGCTTAATGTTTTTAAGGTTCATGCTGATGTAACATGGGTCAGTAGTTTGTTCCTTCTTATTGCTGAAGAATATTCTGTTATATACATAGACCATGGCAATTCACTTCTGCTCCCCTTCCATTGGCTAGAACTTGTCACAGGGCCAAAGCCAACTGCAATGGAAGCTGGGAAATGTAGTCTATGCGCTAGAAGAAGGGAGCCTATTGTGGTGGGCAGGTAGCAATCTCTGCCTAGGTATTCACTCCCTGCCTCCAATTACCCTGTAAAAATTTATAAACATTTACAAATGTTACACATGAGTGGTATGTATGTGTGCATGTGCATGTGTGTGTGTGTGGAGAAACTGCAGAGTCTAGGTCTGAGTTGGCTTTATGAACAACAAAGGGTGTGTGTGGGAGAAGGTGGGAGGGGGCAGAAACCATAAACTGAGGACCAGAGGTGACCTTGAGGGCACTAACACACGCCCCTGCTCTCCCAGAGCTGTGGACTTCTGCAGACCTTGGGAAAAGGTCAGCGCCAATCTCATCCAGCTCCTCAGAGGCAGGGAGATACATGGGTTACAATTAATGGAATCATTTCCAGTGCACGTGAAACAGCCCTTGAGTGGGACCTTCTTGGTGGGGTGGGGACGATTTTAAAAACATCTGTTTTGTGCGTTAGATTTTCACACCTGGAGGATATTGATGAGTCTGCTGAGCGGTTGGTGTGTACGCACCAGCACCATTCAGTCCGGAGGCATAACTTTTAGAAGAAAATATGAACTCCCCCTGTATTCTTGGAATGGTCGTCAAGGGGGAAAATGTCTTCCGGAAAAAGTGTGGTGTTCGTAGGAACAGGAAAGAAATTGTTCTCTGGGGCCTTTCCTGATGTTGATGTCACTGCCAGAAGTTCAGGGTGAAGAGTGACGGGAAGTGCAGGCTAGGAGTTATGTAAGGGGCGTGTTTGCCCCCCAGCTCCCCGTGATTCTCAACACTGTTTTTCACTTAATATTTTCATCATTTGGCAGAAACGGGGAGGCCGATTCCTTCATGGATGCAGTGAGCTTTCCAGGCCAGAGAATTCCATCACCTTGAATAACAGGCCAGCTGCCCACGCCGACCTGTGGCTGGCCAGCTGCTCCGGGACAGCTGAGGCTGCACACCTGCTCTGGGGAGCCCATGCTCTGGTGTCCGTCCCCTGAGACTTGCCAAGCATCTTAATGAGGGAAAGAAGGGCTGTGGCTTGTTTCTTTGGAGGCAGTTTGTTGGAAATGCTGCACAGAGATGCTGTTGGTGTTCCAGAGGACAGTGGGGGCTATAAAAATTTCTGCAAGTAACTCATCCTCGGATTTGCTCTGCCCCACCCCAAAATTCTTGTCTAGCCCAAAAGCGTCTATCTGGGGAAGGTCAAGAGGAAGAGAGAGTAGGAACAGTGTTTTGCTGAAACTTTGCAGCCATTTCTGAGGAAAGCAACTCCTTTTCCCCAGGTCCTGACAAATGGTGATGTTGGATGCATGGATCCTTTACCTGGTTCAGGTCCCCTAATTGTAAAGACCCAGAGAATAGAAATGAGTATGTGTCAGAGCTGCAATTAAAGCATGGCCAAATCTTGTCTAGTGCTTTGAGAGCCGACATAAGACGTTGTGTTTCTTCTACTCTACAAGAAGGAACAGGCGGGAAACCCATATTTAGGTAGAGCCTGCTCTGTACCAGGCACTGTTTTCAGCACATTTCATATGTTCTCAGGTAATACCCACAATCCACCCAGGGCGCACTATTGTTATCCTCCTGTTGTGGTCTGAAGAAACTGAGCTGAGCACCTCCTTTGAGGTCACACGGCAGGCAAGGAAGGGAGTTGGATTCAAACCCAGGTCAACCTCACGCCCAAGCCTGGGTTCTTTGCACAGTCTCATGGACAAGGACTTCCTGACATTAACCTCGCAGGGCTGGCACACCCTGTCCCAAGCTGGGGAGTGTTGCAGGATGACCCCAGGAGGAAGCAGCAGCAAGTAACCAAGACCATGGGCTTCTTTAGTTAGAATTCTACAAAGGACCAGCCCTAGCCTCGGCCCAGGACACATCAGCAGCACAGGTTCCTCTACTCTGTGGGGCAGCAGGGGATCTGTCTCCTCCATCTGGGAAGAGGAGCAGGAGGGTGGAGTCCCTGCAGGCGGAGGCGAGCTGTGCTTATCTGTGGAGGTGGATTTATCATGCTGGACGGCCCCTGCATGGTCACAGTCCTGGACTTCTACCCACCAGGCTGTCAGCAACGTCTCGGCAACCTGGCTCCAGCCTGTTGGCACACACGTGGCC
>NW_017731899.1:288054-315547 GCF_001890085.2 Hipposideros armiger
GCATGGCTCACTGAGAGCCTCCACATGACCCTGAAGGTCCAAACCCACCAGAACACCAGGAGGTGTGATTTTCCAACCCTGCCTGTCCTCTGCCTGCAGGCCCATGCTCCGGACTGCTTTACTGGCTGGGCTGAAATACGTGGGTCCTGTTTCCAGCCTCACCCAAGCTGCCCAGGTAGAAAACATCACCATGGTAACCCTTGTTTCCGAGGGGCAGCATATTGCATCTGGAAAAAACGATACCTTGGTTCCCAGCACTTAGTGCTCTGTAGGGCTGCGGGGTGAGCTGGCGCTGCTCACAGTCGGCTCCGCAGATACACTTCTCGGCTTTTTGTCTCTTTTGTGGTATCCAGGATACCAGGAAACATGATGTGCTTGCGCCTGCAGAAGAGGGAGCAGGGGACCCTGGGTGTGTCGTGGGCATTGGCTGCAGCTGTGTGATGAAAGGGGCTGGCTGGGCTGGTGCTCTGGCTGGGCTATGGGGGCACCTGGGCTGTGTGACCCACCTGAGTCCCCAGATAAGGATCACCTGGGCTGTGTCCCACCTGCGTCACAGACAAGGGTTGCCTCCCACTGCCACCGTCTGTTCCATGTTGAAAACCTGGCATGACCCTTGTCTCTTTCCACCGGTCCCCAATAGACAGAGAATGTAGGGGTGGCCTCAAGTATTTGAAAGATGGCAATTGCAGACATTGCTGGCCAGTCAGCCAGCAGCCATTCCCTTTCTTTGTTTGCTGAAAGTGTCTGCCATAGTAACCTGATTCCCTTTTACCAGATGCTCACTCTCCCAGGCTCCCTTGCAGCCTACATGGCCATGAGACAGAGCGCTGGCCAATGAGACATTAAGGGACATTTCTTAGGCTGCTTCTGGGGAAATTGTTCCCTTCCTAGTGAAAGGAACAGACACGGGGAATGAACCGCCTTCTGCCTCCTGTGAGGAATCCCTCATGTGATGACGAGCTATTTCCAGGAAAACCGCAGACACTGACCAAGTGTGCCGACATGATTGAACTGCAAACCGCCCTGCGTCTGTCCACCTCCAGACCACTGGCTTTGTGATGCGATGAGATGCCTTTTATTGTCTGAGCCCTTGCTACTCACAATGTGATTCCAGACCAGCAGCTTCAGTGTCACCTGGAAGCTGGTTAGAAATGCAGGCGCTCAGGCCCCTCCCCAGGCCCCCTGATCCAGAATATACATTGAAAAAAGTCTTCAAGTGACTCATGAGCACACAAAAGTATGAGAGGCAGTGACCACTGCGAGAGAGAGAATTATAAACCCCTGGTAACAACTGGAGATTTTTCTGGAGGTTCATTTTCTGGGTGTCATGTGTGTGTCTATGCCTCTTTGAGCTAGGAACAATGAAATCTTAATTCTATGTAAAAGGAAGACAAACCTTTCCCCACCCACAAGCTGCAGAAATAGATGGTGGGGGTTTCTAGAGGGTCCACAGCTGATCACTGCGGGCTGCAGGGCACATTTGCACTTGGCTCATTGTTCTTAGGGTTAGAGCCTCCCTCCTCTTCTCTGAAGTCTGGGCTTCAGGTTTGGAAAGATTAAAACCTGCATGTTGAAAACAGAGCCTTGAAAAATAAAAAATGTTGCCTGAGGCTTTTTCTTTGAAAAAGCCTGTTTCCCTTCTCAGACAAGCTGTCAGGATGCTCCAAGGAGAAAACTCATTGCGAATTTTAGCTTCAAGGAACTGTCAGGAGACTGTGGGAAAGGAGTTCTTTCTTAAGGAAGGGTATTTGGTTCCTGGAAGTACACAAGGAGCTCAAATTCCAGTGCCTTTTCTCTCTACAACACCAGGATTTTAATGTTTTGTTTTTTTCCTTCTCATAAGGCAGAAAGCTAAAGAAGCACATTCTCTAATAGAAGTTTGGGGGTGGAGGGGCCCCAGAGTTCTAGCACATCAGAAAGGTTTGTTGGTATTAGAGCAGGAAGGCACCCTAGCTCCAGTTCAAACCATCTGCCTCAACTCCCCCAGTGCAGAAGGGAAGTCTGAGGCTTGGAGGGGAACCCTGAGATGCCACAGCTGGAAAGAGGGTCGAGTCAGGTCCAGAACCCACGTCCAGGCTCCTTTCTCCACGTGTTAGCACCTCCTCCTCACATGCCTGAGTTACCAGGAGAAGACAGTTGGGGTCACCTGGACTCCCCTTTGTTTTGTCAGGGAGGCTGAGGCCCAGAGAGGGGGAACTGCTGGGTGCTCAAAATTTGGAAAAGGTCCCCACTTGGTCTTCTTGTAGTTGTTAACCTTTCTGAGCCTCAGTTTCCTCATTTGATTGAGATGGAGATAGCGAAAGATGTGATATTTACAACCTTCCCCACTCCACCTTTGTTTGTAGCACTTGAATGTCTGGTCTCTCCCTGGTGAATGAGGTGAGAGTTCCAGAACTGAAGGAGCCAGGGGAAGGGAGTTCGTTCCTACCCACAGAGGAAGGGTGGGCAGGAGGCCAGGGACCTGCGAACAGGGGGTGGGAGTGTGGGGAGAGGGAGGGGAGGGGAGAGTGGAGAACAAATGCTGCTCTGTGTGAGACTTGAGGAAAGAATAGAGAATGTTTTAAAGAAATCTTCAGTGTCTTCTGATAGAAGTCCCCCTTCAGGTAAGACATTGATTCAAGACCTTCATTCCTTTTCAAGGCTTCTTGGAGGTGCATTTCCATTTTGTTTGGATGCATCTTGGTGCTGAGGGAGGCTCAAAGTGCCTTCATTTTACATGGGAACTATGTAAACTGTGGGTACTAGCTCCTTGGTGTGGCTGTTGCCCAGAAAGAGAACCCCTTTGCTAGCCCGACCCACCTACCTACACTGCAGAAAGTTGGCATGTGCCAAGAGGAGCCTCAGAGTCTTCTGGAATCTTCTGAGTAACCACTCAGCTCCTGACCCATCTGCTCCTGTAATTACTGATGGACCTTAGGAGGCAGTAAGGAATAATGGTTTAGACCATATCCTCTGGAGTCAGTGCAGGCTTTGAGTCCTGGACCATCCACTGCCTGGGGCTTTGGGAGGTTGATTTACCATCTCTGAGTCTTGGTTCCCTCATCTGTAAAATGGGGATAATAATGCTGACCTCACAGGGTAGTTTTGGGGATTAAATTAAATAATGGCTATAAAGCACAGTGCCTAATCCCTGATAAAAATTCAATGATCATAGATGATGATGATGATGATGATGGTGATGGTGATAATGGTGGTGGTGATGATGGTGGTTATGATGATGATGGTGGTGATGGTGATGGTGATGATGATGATGGTGATGATGATGATGATGGTGATGGTGATAATGGTGGTGATGGTATGGTGGTGATGGTGATGGTGATGGTGATGAAGAAGATGATGATGGTGATGGTGATGGTGATGATGGTGATGATGATGGTGATGATGGTGATGATGGTGATGATGGTAATGGTGATTCTTGTTCTTTTGGATGGACCTTTGCTCTGAGTCCCTCCCTGACTCCATCCCTTACCTTGGCTCTTTTTTTTCCCAACTGCCTTGGGTGGTTCCAGGCATGGGCTCCTACCCCCACACCAGCATATAAGTGTCTGGTGCCAAACTTACCAGCCACAGTGGGAGGAGCAGTTAGGTCAGGAGGAGGGGAGAGGGGACCCTTTAGCTCCCTACTGGAGCTGTTGAGCTCCCCATGGGTTTTCTCCCAAGTTTCTGGTGAGGCCAGAGTTTGCATCAGCAGCCTCACACCATCAGAAGTGGGGCTACAGGCTACAGATGCTGTCGAGCCCTGTACTCTGAATGCTGAGCTGAACCAGGCAGGCCCAGCCTGGCAGTCCCCTCCTAGGATGGCTTTGTTTGGGGACAGTTCCTCAGTTCCCTGTTCCCAACTACAGGGTCGCTGCCTCTGCTTGAGCACCCCCCGCCCCCGCCTCCCCTTCCCTGCAACTGGAAATGTCACCATTTCAAGCCTTTCTTCATTTAAAATGCAACTCTTCCTGAGACGGGTCCCACTTAAAGCCAGGCATTGTCAACCCTGTTGTGAGTTATGGCTACTTCTGTGTCCTGTCTCCACAGAGAAAGAGGCAGAAGACCTGGAGTGAAGTAACTTACTAATAAATGCTGGAGCAGGAGCAGAGCTGGAAGAACGTGTGCGGAACAGAACGACTGAGAACTCCCTGGTTGGATTGTGCCTGCCTTACAGTTTTGCCTCAAGATGGTTTCAGGTGCTTCTTCTAATTTTAGGTGGTGAGGAACTCACCTTGCTGCAACCTGACAGAGTGTGAAGGCTGAGCACTGGAGCTGAGGGGAACTTGAAACAAAGCCCACCTGACGTTGCCGACAGGATGCATGGTCGCCATCATTTTGCACAGAGTCGAGGTTAAGCAACAGGCAATGCATAGCAAAGCCGGAAACACGGCCTGCAGAAACAGAGAGAGAGGAGAAAGGGTCCTGCAACCCTCACCTTCCATGCGGCGGGGGTGGGCATGGAGGAGGGCACCCACATGGTATGTTCCTCCTAGGAGAAGCCGCCCCAGGTGAACAAGGAACTATGCCTGCTTTTTAGTTTCCCCCAGACAGCCCTGACTGGAAACCAGGCCTGCTCTCGGCATGTGGTTCATAGAGTCTAGTCTTTCACTTGGGGTTTATAGTGGATCAAATAGTGACCCCCCAAAATTCATATCCACCTGGAACCTGTGAATGGGACTTTATTTGGAAATAAGGTCTTTGCAGTTGTAATCAAGTCAAGATGACTAGGATGGACCCTGAATCTAGTCTGACTGGTGTCCTTATAAGAGCAGGGAAACTTGGACCCAGAGACCCAGACACACAGGGGAGAAGTCCAGGTGAAGACACAGGCTGAAATTGGAGCCATGTGGCTACAAGCCAAGGACTGCCCACCACCCCAGAAGCTGGAAGCGGCAGGAGGGGTCCTCCCCTAGAGCCTCCAGAGGGAGCCTGGCCCTGCTGACACACTGAGTTTGGACTTCTGGCATCCAGAGCCATGAGAGAATACATTTCTGTTGTTTTAAGCCGCCAGTTTATGGCCCTTTGTTACAGCTGCCACGGGAAACTGGCACAGGGTGCCTCTCTCATGTCTTACTGGGTTCAGTGGGAGTTGTTGGTTGTATGCCAGCGTGTTTCCTCCTCCTTTCCTAAGAGAACCTTACCTCTGCTCAGGTGTTACTCCATCCCCTGCCCCAACGTGACTGAAGAGGAGGGGACTTGCCCTGACTCCAGGAACAGCCCTGATTCCCATTAATCAGGTCTGGTCATGTCACCCTGTGCCCCCACCTAGGGCTGGTTTGGGAGCAGGCATGACCCAATCTGGCCAACAAGAGATGAGGGAGCTGGGGTGGGGAGTAGGGTGTGGGGAGTAGGGTGAAAGGTTTCCTCTTTCTCAAGAAGGAGTTTCCAAAGAAGAAGACAGCCCCCATCTTCCTGTACATGTTGCTCTTGTTAAGGGTGCAAGGGCCTCCCTCCCATGACCTGCCTGGGGTGGGGGGTTGGGAGGGGAGAGGCTGACACAGGTAGGATTGGACTTCTACTCTGTGAGATATTGAATCATTTTGATTTAGGCCAGTCTATGCTGGGGGCTTCTGTTGTTGGAGCCCATCGCATCCTCACTGACACCCCAGGCCTGAGTGCAGAGGAAGGCAGGTGAGAACAGACCCCCATGGCCAGGCGGCAGAGAGCATAAATGGCTGTTAGGCCAATCGCCCAAACAGCTGCAGCCCAGATTTGGGTGTGCTTCCTTCTTTGATTTTTGAAGTACAAATATGATGACATCATTTTTGGTTTTCTTCTTGATCCCTGTGATAGCTCATCCATCTTGAGTCATCCCTTCCCCTCCCAGGATCCAAACACCTGGGGCTTATTTAATCCAAAGGCAACGAGTCCTGGGTCAAGGCTGGACGAGAGGACCTGATGTCAGGTGGTCGGGACGGGTCTGCTGTTGTCTCTGGCTGACATGTGGTGCTGCTGTTGGAGACTGTCCTGCTTGTCCATCTGTGGGATGTCCTTGCAGTCCATCCTCTGCCCAGGTCACAGAGGGGGCCCTATGCTGGGTTCCAAGCTCACATTCAAGGGGTTACCTGTGGTCAGATTGTCCCCGTGGATATGGCTGGACACTCAGAAGCCGGTCTATAAATGGGGATATTATGGCAAACCCAGTGTGGGTAAGGGCCCCACCTGCGCTCAGATCTGCCCCTGTGGGGATGGGAGATTGAAGAACTCATTTATTACCAAGTTCTGGGGACTTCCTGGGCCACTCATTTTCTATACTGTGAAAAGATTGTGATAATCAAATATTAAACTGTCCAATTAAAGTTAATGTCAGGAAATGCCACTTTGAATTGTTTTGGGAGCATTCTCTTAGTGACTCCTTGACCCACACTTTTTTTGGATATCTTTTTTTTCTTTCTGCTTTTATGGTAACAGGGAAATTAAAAGCACATGGCGGCTCTCAGGCATGACTTGAATTTTCAAATCCCAGCTCCCCAACTGGAGGTCTGAGTGGCTCCTCGACCTGTTTCAGCGCTTGTTATTTTTTTGCTTGTGTGCACTTGGAGGTTCCGCTGGCCCTGGGAAGCCAGGGCTGCTCTGAAGGAGTGTCTGTGGCCTGATGGGCTCCAGGGGTCCTGCACGGGTACCAGCAGGAAGGACAGGCCAGCCGGTGTTCCTCTAGGCCAGTCCCTGGCAAGCGGAGGACTGCGTTCCTTTGCAATGTTTCAGGCCCAAGATAAACTATGTGGGAGCCACAGAGCTGCTGGAAGCAGCAGGCCCCAGTTTGTTTTTATTCTGCTGACAGCACGTCTGCCTCAAGTTCAGATGGTGCTGCAGAGAGCAAATTGAAGGCCTCGGATCACCAACTGGAAAGCAGGCCTGGGGCGGGGGAAGGGGGGGCAAGCAAAAGGCTCAGCGGAAGGTCTGGGGTTGCCTTATAGGTTCCCTCTGTGTACCTGGGCATGGGGTTTCCCCAGGAATATTAATAAAACCATCAAGGTGTTCAGTTGCCAGCTGACCTTTTGGGCAGGTGTGTTTTATTTCTCTGGGTGAGAAGGGGCAGGGTGGCAGCTATGCCAGAGAGAGGGGCTGAGCGGAACCAGGTCCCGCAGAGGAGCTGGGCTTTGCAGAAGACAGCCACGGACAGTGGACGGCGGGTGTGCCCATGCAGTGGACACGTGGGATGCAGGGTATTTGTCAAGTTGGCTTTGGCAGGGGCGACAGGCAAACCAAGGAGGCCTCCGTCACAGGGAGCAGGGCCTGGTGGCCAGGGATGTGTGTCCCCGAATGCTTGTTCTTTCCTGGAGATTACAGAGGGGTCTTTGGACATGAACGAGAGCTGGTGGGGGGCAGGCTACGTGTGTGTGAGTGTGAGTGTGTGTATGTGTGTGAGTGTGTGTGTGTGTGTGTGTGTGTGTGTGTGTGTGTGTGTATGTGTGAGAGAGAGAGAGTGTGTGGTGCACATTTGCCCCAGGAAGGGCTGCTTGCCTACCTGGGCCATCACCAAAGCAGGAGCACTTGGGTGGCAGGTAATCTAGAGGCTGCCCTTTTAAGATAGGGCTTGTGGAAGGCAGAGGAACATTCCTGAGCAGGAGCAGAGGTGGGAGGAGGAGAAGAAATGATCGGGACTTCTTCGGCCAGAGCACCCCTGCAACACAGGGTCCACAGCAAAGTGAAGCAGCCGGGCCAGGGGCAATGCAGCCTCCTCTTAGACCTGCTGTCCGCTAGGGCCTCTTGTCTCTGCACAGATGCAGTTGCTGTTTGGCAATTTCCCTTTTGGCAGGAATTCGGGGGATGCCACCCGTAAAGCCACCCATAGGGCCAACCTGGAACCCTGAAACATGAGTGTGATGTCTGGAGGTGCAGCAGCCATGTTGCAACCATGAGGACTAAAGCCTCCTGGACTAATGAGGGATAGCAGAAAGATAGGAAGACGGTGGAGCCCCCCAGTGGCTTCCAAGCTGCTACGTCAGCCCTGTATTGCCTGGCTCCAGATTTACTGTTATGTGAGGAAAATCCCTTTACTTTCTTGACATTGCTGCTCAGGTTTTCTGAATTCCAGCCAAATGCATCTAAACTGATAGAAGGGAAGGGACAGACTTACTCATTCTTATATTCTTAGACACAGCGTAGGGCCTAGCTCATGATAGGAGCCCAGTAAATAAATGCTCATCTGAGAATGGGCACCGGGGCCTTTCCAAGCTCTGCCAACTTTCTCACCATTCTCACCACTACTTCCTCTTGATTTCCAGGGTCCAGCCACACTCCGCAGGCAGCTCCTCATGTAGCCCATGCTCTGACTCACCCTGGACCTTTGCAAAGGTTGCTTCCTTTACAGGAAGGACTGTCTGTCCTCTTTTGTCGTTGTCCTTGAGGCACCTCCTCTGGCAGCCTTCTGTGCCCCACCTTTCAGAGCTACGAGAGCAGCAAAATGTCCCTGTGCCTCAGGGGCCTCGCCGCAAAACAAGCAGGATAACAGCACTTGCCTCAAAGGGTTGTTGCCAGGGCTGAATTCACTAATTCTAACAAACCCATCAGAAGAGTAAAAGATTATATGGCTTACAGCACGCCAGGCACAATTGTGAACACTTTCCACACCCTTAATTCATTTACTCTTCCCCATGACCCTTTAGGTACTAATGTCATCCTCACATTGTGGATGAGGCAATTGAGGCACGGAGAGGTGAGGCACCTTGCCCAAGGTAGCACAGCCTTTGAGTCTTCCCAGGCATCAGAAAATAAGAGAGGAGCCATCTCCACTGACTTCTTAGCTTCCTGGCCCACAGAATCTGTGAGCATACAAAAGTAGTTGTTTTATGCCACTAAGTTTGGGGTGGTTTTACATTATGCAACAGTAGTAGCTAGGATGTGGAGCTGCCCCAGTGGTTGCCTGGGAAGCCACCTATGATCCTACGTGGAGGAGGGACATTCCTACAAGCAGCCTGCAGCTGATCCCTCTGCTGGGCAGGAGGCTGAACCAGTGAATCCTCAAGAAGCCAGCAGGCTCGAAGCCAGAAGGTATCTTGAGGTCCTTGTCTGAGAACCTGAGAAAGGGGGCTGTCACAGGCGATGGGGTGGGCCAGGCAGTGCCAGGACAGGTGACGGCTCAGAATGCAAGCTGGACTGGCTTTGGGGTGGCCACAGTGAGGGCTCTGAGCAGCAAATGGGCTGCGGCACTGGCAGAGAGATGAATATGTGAACAGATGATTTCAATAAACTCTGGTTGGTGCCACAGCAGAGGTAAACCGAGGGTCTGGGGGGCCCAGTAAGGGGCATCCGACCAGTGAGGGTGCCTCAGAGAAGGTGGTGTCTGGATTAAGTCAGGAACAGCAGGGACGAGCAGAGGAAGAGGAGTAGAAGGCAGAGGGAACGGCACCTCCACCGCAGGACTGGTCATGGGGAGATTAGGTTTATGTTTCCAGGTCCTCACTGCCCCTTGGTTTGGGGATTGGTTGGTGACTTGCTTTGGCCAGTGGAATTTTAGGAACTGGCATAGGTACTGCTGGCCTTGCGCTCTGGCCCCCTGGTGACCCACCATGAGAAGGACATGTGCTGGGTAGCTTCTCGAAAAGGGAGTGGGCCTGGGGTGTGAGATCTCTGGGGCCCTTCTAGCCCTGAAATCCTGTTATGCTTTTTAAAGCATTACATGCATACATAAATTACTGGGATTTCATTGGGAATCAATGCAAATAGGGCATTTTTGTATAGATCCCGGAGCCTAATTTTGACTGTGTTATTGCAATTTGTTGTGGTTGTATCTCTAAGCTCCATGGGTTTTGTTCACTGCTACATCTCTAGTTTCTAGATCAGAGCCTTGGCACTTACGGTTTGTCAGTACATATCTGGTGAGTGAGTGAATGAGTGAGTGACTCTTACAGTCTAGAGGGGTTGCTACCAGGTAAACAGAAGATGAAAACACGGTGTGGCAAGTGTGGTGGGGAGGCAGGGACTTGCAGGAGCCGCACGTTGTACCTTGAAAGACATGCAAGGGTTAGGGAGATGCCAATTTCGTTGCTTGTGTGGCACTTACAAATGTTTTGGCACAGGAATAAGATTTCCAAGAGGATGTTTGCAAGTTAGAGTGTTTTTGAAATTTATTCATTTCAATTAAATTCATTATATTATGTGAAATTGTTGTTGAAGCCTCTCTCTCTCTCTGTCTCTCTCTCTCTCTCTCTCTCTCTCTGTACACTAATTAGCAATCAAAATGCTGACGTGTTTTGCAGATTTAGCAAAAGCTGGCAAAGATGGTCTTTGAGTCACTGGAAAACAAAATTAATAAGTGTGTGAGATCCTTTCTAATAATCTCCACTGCTTAACGAGCTCTGGAAACTTGCTGAAGACCTAGGCAAATATTCAAGCCTGATTTCTCCGATTTTTTTTTAAGTGATGCAGTTTTTACGTACGTGTTAGAGATTATACCAAGTTGAGAAAACTAGCCAGTGGATAGTACCCCTGCAGAAACCATATGTAGGAAGCAGTGGAAAGCATCAGATTTGGGGTTTAAATTGGTTCCAGGGGTCACGTCTTCCTCTCACCCTTCTGTGGGCTGCAGGCTTCTTAATTAAGGTCAGTGGCCCTGCCCAGCTGGGCTTAAAGTTACACTCTCCAGTACAGCACTCAGCTGTATACAGCAGGTGCTCATTGTCATGTATTGAATGGCTATGCTAACGAATTGCTATGGAAACTGGAACCATTAACCTTTAATAAAATTTGTCAGACTTACAGAAGAGCTGAAAACTTGTACCCTTCACCAAGCTTCAATTTAACATTTTGCGGTATTTGATTTTTCTCTCTATATGGCTGTATCTATATTTATCTACTGTAAACACACACATATGTATCATTTGAAAATAAGGTACAACTATTATGACATTTCACATCTAAATCCCGGTTAACAATGATTTTAACTATATACTATCCAGGCTATGTTCATATTTCCTTAACTGTCCTAAGAATGCGTTTTACAGCTATTTTTTAAAAACCAGGATCCAATTCAGGCACACATGCTGCATTTGGTTATATATGTCTGTAATTTTTTAAATCTAGAACAGCCCATTTGCTTTTTCTTTTTCTTTTCCATGACATTAACCTTCTGACACCTGTAAACCTTTGTCTTGTAGAGTGCCTCATCCCGGATTTGTCTTCTTGGGTCCTTGTGGCTTTTGTATGTTCTTCTATCCCCTGTATTTCCTCTGAACTGGGAGCTTGGTCTAGAGGCTTCATTAGGTTTGTTTTGCCGACATGCTACTTCAGAGGTGAGGTTGGGGACTCCGCATGGTATCAGGAAGCCCACTGCACTTGGTTGGGCCACTGTTGGTGATCTAATCATTTGGTTAAGGTGGCAATAACAACATGGCTTCATGTTAAGGCCCCTTTCCCTTTGTAATTCGTCATCTGTGGGGTGGTACGTTGGCATCGTGTGGATATCTCGTTGCTCAATAGCTTTTCACCCCGTAATTCTAGCCTGAATCCATTATTGCAGTTGGGTTGCAAAATGGAGCTCTTCCATTCCCATTGCCTCCTAGAGCCGGGGCTACTCCATAAAGAAGGGGTTCCCCATCCTCATCCCCAGTTCCCACCCACTTGGGAAAGCGCTCTCAACTCTCTGAGCCTCCTTTTCTTTGGGGGAGATTAATCTCAACCCTCAGAAATGTTGTGAGACTCAGGGAGGCAAAGTACAGTTTATAAACTGTAACGTTCTGTATTTGTTTTTGCCAACTGGGGAGGCTTGCTAGAGATGCAAGCTGATCAGACTGGCAGCTGCCAAGTGAGGGACGTTGGAAACCCAACATGTCACGAGCGTTGTTTGAACAAGTGAATGGGTTCCCAAGACACAGGGCTCTAAGATGACTAGCAATAAATTAACATGGGGAAAAACTGCATTATATCCACACAAAATTTTACCCTTTTAAATGAAAAAAGGATCTCTCTTGGAATTTCACCTGTCCACATCTGCACACTACCAGGCTTTGGCTGCCCTGTTGTCTAAGCTGGAGAATATAGGGGGACCCCAGGACACTCACTGTCTTGTCTATATTTCAAGTTTTTATTTCTCTCTCCACTCTGCTCGTTAGTATTTCTTTTTAGAGTGCTCTGATAATTATTTTATATATTTTACCTGAGTTTTTAGTTGTAATCAGTTGGAAAGATAGAATCAGGTGCGACTGCCAGCTAGAACAAAAGCCTATACAATTATTTTTCATGACTGTGTAATATTTCACCAAGTGCATGTGTCATAATTCTTTGAAATTTTCTCCTACTGGACTTCAAGTCATTTCTATTTTTTTTCATTACGAAAAATAAGCTGCAGTGTATTTCAGTTTCTGTATTAAGAATTATTGTCCTAATACAGATATTCAGGAGTGACATTACTGAGACAAATAATGTGAACATTTTTAGCCCCATATGCTCCCCTCTGTGTGGAATGGTCTGCCCCACATCTTCCAGAAGATGGGTCCTACTTGTCATTCAAGTTGACACTTAAATGTTGTCTCCTCAAGGAGGCCCCTCATTCCACAATCAGCTGCCATATACTCTTGATGACACCGTCCTGTTTTCATTTCTTCCTGGCTCATATGTTTATATGAAGTTGTTATGTTGTTCGATTGTTTGGTATGTGTTTCTATTACAATGCCATCCCTTCCAGTATGGGCACCTGTCTCCCTCCTTCACCACTGTGCCTCCAGGACTCCGCATAGGGCTTGGCACATAATAGATGCTCAATAAATATTTGCGAACACGTGATATAGCATAGTGTTTAAGCATATGTGTTGTAAGTCAGAACGCCTGGGTTTGAATCCTGGCTCAGACCTCCAAAGATTGTTGAGGGGTGTAAAGGGTAATGCATAAAATGCTCCGTTCAGTGATGATTAGCACTTACCATGCTATCATCAAATTGCTACTTCTGTGAAATGGGACTAGGGGCACTTTCCCCTCTTCCATGTACAAAAAAGGAATGTTAGAGAGAGCACATTGGGTTGCTAGGTAGGAAGAGACCATTAAAATCTGAGGCATTATGTCTATTATTATGCGTACAAAATAGCCAGACAATTTCAAATGGATTGTGAAGCCCATTACAGCCCTCTGCCAGGAGTGGCAGCTAAAGTGGCCTGTCTGCGGGCTCTCTCTAAATCCCCGATGTCTTTGCAATGTTTCATTTTGAAGGAGTGTGTTGAGAAACGTCCAGGCTGGCTGTAAGAAATGGCCATGTAATTTAGTTATTTTAATGACATTAAAAATGTTAGTCACTGTGACTTTTTGTTCCTGGGGCTCAGCACATCAAAGAGGTCCCTTAATTAGAACCGGAATGAAGGACCTTTTCCACGGGCTTCTCGAGGGATGCGTTCCAGGGAGACTCATGAGCGGGCTGGGTGTTTTGGCACCTGGTGACTATATTCACCGAATGCATCTCCCACTCTCTCCCTCTGCCTCAAGCTCTTTCTGAATGTCTGTGCCTCTACCCAACCTCACTCTGTTGCAAGAAAGCCGGGCTCAGCCCCCCCCACCGCCCCTTTTCTTGACCCCCTCCTGCCTCTACCTTTCCATCTGCCCTCTTCCCACCCCTTCCTCCTATTCTCACCGCTCTGCCCACTCCACCCATCAAAGCGCAGGTAGAAGGCAGCTTGAGCCAGAGAGCTGGAAAGGCCCCTGAGATAATTTAGCCAGATCAAGACAACAAACACTGACGCCTACTCTATGTCAGGCTCTGAGCCGAGGGAGCAGTGAGACCCAAGTTCCCCACCCTAAGGAGCTTCTGAGTTAATGAGATAAACACACACACACACACACACACACACACACACACACACACACAAACACACACACAGTTTAAAAGTCAGAGCTTAAGGCAGCCTGAGGAAAACGGCCACCTGCAGGGCACAGACACTCCCACGGGACTGCGGGAAGGCGCAGTCCCTGGTGCATGTAGCTGGTGTGTGTGTGTACTGAACTGGGTGACTTGATGGCTCGGCTGTCTCAGCCTTACAGACCTGGACGTGGAAGCCAAGAAGACTCCAGAGTCTGATCCACTTTATAGTTCGTCCGTGTGGAGGGGCCCCTCTACCCCAGGACCCCTGCCCCCACCCCCAGGTTGCACCTCCTCTTCCCCCTTCACCCATATGCCCCTGGTGCCAAAATAATGACCTTTGGCCCATACCCCTGGGGTGTAATTGAAGCTCAGCAGTGACCAATATAGTGCTGCCAGAGCTAGAAAGGCATGGTGGCCAAGGTGGTCTCCCCTCATGCAGGAATTTGGATTGGCACAAGTATTTATTTCCTCCAAAAGCACAAAGCACAGCATCAAACTCCAAGCCTGTTGGGCCGGCCAAGTGGCGCGATGGTTAAGAATTGGCTTGGGACGCCAGAGGGCCCCGGTTCGGATCCCACATGTGAGGGCCAGTGACACTGCCCTCCACAGATAAGATGCTGAACAACAGCTCAACCTGGAGCTGGGCGGCCGTGAGTCGCCGGCGACGGCGTAGGCTGCAGCCCCTGCTGCAGTGGGTTGCCATGGGCTACCATGTGTAGCCAGCAGCCAGCGTGAGCAGCCAGCAACCGCAGTGAGCGGCCGTCCAGAAGCCAGCGACTGATCTGCCTCGCCCGGGAGGAGAGCAATGATGGTGCCAACTTGGGCGAGTGAAGCCACGTCCTCCACAACTAGACTGAAGAACAAAAGGACAGCAACTTGTCTGTTCCCCTTCCCCCAATTCCCCAGCACTGTTCTGACCCCCCCAATTCCCCAATAATAATCTTTAAAAAACCAACAAAAAAACCCTAACTCCAAGCCTGTGAACAGAGCAAGCCTTATGCCAAGTGCTGTGGAACCCATGAGCTCCCAGAGAGTATGGATGGAGGCTCTGGACCGGGCGCTCGAGAGGACCTGGTTTCAGGGGCGGAAACCTACTGAAGGCCAGGAGAGGGCTTTGCTAAAAGCCTCCCGAAGTCTGCCATGGAGCACCAGGGTTAGGGGCACATGCTGGTTTCCAGGGCGACCAGAACTGGAGCTGGAACTTTTGGAGAACACTTACTTGGTCTCCTGCTATCTCCTCTCTACTTAGCTTTCAAAACAAGGCTTATTGAATGTCTACCATGGGCAGACTCTGAGATATAGTGACAGTAAGTCAGACACAGTCCCTGTGCTCAGGGAGCTACAGGCCAGCAAGGAAAGTTGGCATTACACAAGGCAACAAGCTGATCAACATTACCAGTTGTGTGATGGGTCAGGGAGGAGACAGGCCAAGATGGAGAACAGTAGATGGGGCTTATTTTTGATAGAGGTGGGAGAGGGGTCTCCTTGGGAGGATGATGTGCAGAGTGAGATGAATGAGGAAGAAGCAGGTGCATGGAGGGCGGGGCAAAGAACACTCAGCCAGAGGAAGGGTGAGTGCAAAGGCCCTGAGGCAGGGAAGACTCCACATATCTGAGAAACTAAAGGAAGCTGGTTGGGGGAGGGGTGGAGGAGGGGCCAGGAAAGCCATGGGAGGGGCAGGACCAAAGCAGGTCCAGTCTCAGGCGCCCGAGAAAGGAGTTTGCACACTAGTCTTAACTGTGATGTGAGTCATTGAAAGAGTTTAAGGCAGGAGAGTGACATGACCCCATTCTTGTTTTAAACTGATCCTTCTGGCTGCTGCATGGAGAGCAAACTGCGGGGAGCAAGCGTGGAAATGGGGACTGGTTAGGAAACCACTGAGCAAGAGATAGTGGTGGTCTGGATGGGAGCAGTGATTTTAGAGAGTAAGAGGAGAAGAGAGGCTCAGGGCGCACCTTGGAATTTGAATCGACAAGGAGTACTGATGGATGCTATGCTGGGGGTGTGGAAATAAGGCTGAGTGCCAGGTTACCGGCTTAAGTCACCATCCGGGATAGGATGGTGTCATTTACTGAGGGGAGGAAACAAGTTTGGGGGAGCCAGTCAAGAATTCGCTTTGGAGTTCTGTTTGGGATGTGGATGAGACCTCTAAGTGGACATGCAGACCTAGAGCTCATGGAGCTGCATTCGTGGTATTTCAACCCACAGGGAGAGAAGAGTAGGGGAGAGCTAGAACACGGGCCCGAGCCATGGTTGAAGAGCGTGACCATCTGGAGCTTAGGTACAGGACAAGGAGGCAGAGCAGGCCTGGTCAGAGTGTGGGAGGAACGCCACGGAGGTGTGGCAATCCAAAATCCAAGGTGGGGACTGTTTGGGAAGCAAGCCACCATCCATAGCATCCAACGTTGCTGAGTGACTCAGAAGAGACAATCGTGCTCGGAGTCCCAGCTGACCCTGGCAAGAGCTGCTTCGACCTTCAGTTTGACCACAGGCAAGTTCCCTGCTACTCAGTCCACAGGGCAGCAAAGCCCCTTCTAGGTAGCACAGTCCATCCATACGGGAGGAGCTGCCAATGGACACTGACCGCCTGTCCCTTTGACACTGACTGCCAAGTCCCCAAGGGACAGACAGAATGTGCAGTGGTTGCCCCAGGTCCATCAGGTGTGGCCCGGGTTGGAAACCTGTGTATGCAGCACATGAGCTGAGGCAACTCTCAGCTTCCAGGGCAGGGAGGGTGCTGCCTCCTGGCTGGACCGACACTTAGAAGGATGCCCACTGCCTCTCTTACCAGTTGGCTTACAGAGTCTTCTGGAGCTTGATCTTTGCAGAGCTGCTGGTCACCATGGAAACAGAAGCTTTGTTGCCCACTTCCCCTTCTCATTTGCTCGCTTTTCCTTCTCCCATCTTTCTTCCTTTTCTGTCCTTACACCCACTCGCTCTCTTTCCTCTACTTTCTTTCCTCTATTTTTATTCCTCACTTTCTATGTTGCTTGCCCTGATTTCCCCATCTGTTTGATTTTTATCCTATTATGTGTAGCTTTGCTAGTCACCTTTAATTGCTGTTGTGGGGATAAGAAGGGGAACACACACCTATATTCATTCAGACCTATGCACATACCCACCTACACACATAAACGCATTCGCAATGCACATAACCCCAGTATTCTTTTCCGTGCCAATGCTACCCAAATGATTATTAGGAAGTGAATAAAAAGTGGGGGGAAGTGTGCTCTACCCTCATCATTCACCAAATGCTCCTTGGAGTCCAGGATTTTCCTTTCAATTATCCTGACACCCCACGTTTAGAGAAGGCAGCTCTTCTTTGGCATATCTGCGTATAACTTAAACAGCCAGGCTTTGATTGCTCCTATCTTAATAGACATAGCTGTCAGTCACGCACAGCCAAAACAACCGGCACTGTGTCTTTTATCGTATACATACAACCAAACCAGATTCTTCCAAGACTGACTCTGCCAAACCCCATGCTCATTAATCAAATCAAAGCAGAGAGCCCACAGCCAATTCGAGTAAGAGCTGCTAATTTAGAGTTCTTCATGGCTCGGAGCCTGAGGGCCCACCCCTCAGTAGGCTGTCTTCCAGGACACCGCAAGTCCGGACGCCAGGAATTCACAGGGTGGACCAGTGTTGGTGTGGGGGGTGGGGCTATGAAGGGAGGGACCCTGACCAGGGCGGTTCCTTCATGGTTGTAGAGCCAGTTGGAAAAGAAACAGCACCAACGAAACAACTGACCTTGTTGTTTGACTTCAGAGAGACCAAAATAACTACATGGTTGACTGGGTTGAGGATATTTAAGAAAATAATAAATCGTGGGAGTCAAATGGCAAGAGTGGGCTGTTTAGAAGGGCCCAGCATGAAATGAGTTTCTCGCTGCCTTTCACGGCTGGACTGGGTTGGGAGTTGGGAGGGTTTGAGGTCGTGCTCCTGAGCCCTGGCAAGGCTCCCTAAATGGGTGAGCCCCATGGCACATACCCCCAAACAAGCCCTGGCCACCAGCCCATTCCCTCCCTGCCCCCGTGGGGACTGTCTCAGGAGGGCCAGTCTGCAGATGCGGGTCTCTGGTCAGGATAGGAGCAGAGTCCCAGAGTCCAGCGCTGCTGCCCTTCACACGCCCTGGGGAGATGGGCCTCAGTTTCCTCAGCTGTGCAGTAGACATAGAAGCCCTCCCTAGCAGGGGTGCTGCGGGGTTACAGGAGAGTGTGGGCAGAGCAGCACGCTCACAGTGGGTGTGCAGTGATGGCGCCTGTTATCAGAGGCCTATGGATGCCTTGGGGATGCTCCCACCTTCACAGTGACCTGGTGGGTGCCGTGTGTGACCTGAACTTGCTCCCTGTGCATGTCTCCACCACCCCCCAAATCCCCCCTCCACCTCTCTGTTTCAGCTACCTACTGATGGAACTGTACCTACCTGGGCACCCCTTGCACGGACTGTGCGGGCTCAGGAGCTGCCTGGGTCTGTACCCACAGAGGGCAGGTAGGCTGCTGCGACTCCAGCAGGCCTGACATACGGAAGTAGGGGACACCTCTCCTGGCGGCGTCTTTATTTTCATGTGGAGCTCAAGGCCATCACCATGGAGGGACTAAACCTTGGTGTGTGTGACCGTGGTGAGGATACATCTGTATCTCTCTCCTGGGTGGTCCCCCTCCTGGACATTGGGGAACCCCCGCATCTTCCCTCCACTGTCAAAGAACCTGACGGGGGGAGAAGCACAATAGACTCTTTCACTCATCCCCTGCCTTCTCTGGCTTATTTTATTATTTTTTTTTATTATTATTTTTTTTTAGCTGAGCCATCCTGCTACCTGTTGGCAGCTCAGCGGCTGCTCAGCTTGGGCTGGACTTGAACCGCTGTTGCTCAGAGCTCAAACTCTTGAGCGAGCTCTTAACCAACTGAGCCACTCGGCCAGCCCCTTCTCTGGCTTATTTTAAATGAAACCCGAATGACTTGTTGAAAGCTGTTCCACAGGGAGCTTTTACTGGCTTTCCATTTGAGTCATACGTTAGGCATTGAAGACTGACAACCTCTGCATTCGGGGACGTGTCTTCAGAGATTAGTCAACATGCAATGGAAAGAGAAATATTCTGGAGGCTTTGAATAGCCCAGCAATTAAGCATCATCGGGACTAAGGCATTTAGACACAAATGAATGGACAGGGAAAGGTAACAAATGACAGGTACACATTTCCTTAATTTGTCACACGTAACTATGCAGAACATAAGTTACAGAGCCATTTTCTGGGCATGGCACCAGTGAATGACTGTATTCACCACAGATTCAGTATGCTGGTAAAAGATGTGCTTTAGGGAAAGTTAAGCCTAATGTGGCCTGCAGTCCAATTTACATAAACATAGGGTTTGGGGCGTGGAAGGACCTTGCTGAGGGCACGTCTTACCTGTACACCCAGGAGACCGGTCACAGGTGGGACATGGGCCAGCAGATGCTCCTATGAGTGTTATCCTGGGTGGGAGCCACCGTGCCTGAGCCCAGCAGAAACTTTGAAAGTACAGCTTCACATTCAGAATGACGCTTACAAGGTGAAGTCAACCCGGTAGGTTATTATGAAATGTTCACTTAAACCCGCTGAGAATTAGAAATGAACTATGTTTTTTTGTTGTTGTTATTGCTTTAAATCTTTTTTTTTTAAATTAAGGTTATCTACTTAGTATGCTACTGTAATTACGGATACATGTCATTATACATTTGTCCAAACCCATAGAATGTACAGCACCAAGAGTGACCCCTAAGGTGAACTTGGACTTTGGGGGATGATGACGTGTCAAGGTAGGTTCATCGATTGTAACAAATGTGCCACTGTGGTGGGGGACCTTGGTAATGGGGGAGGTCGTGCATGTGTGGGGGCAGGGGACATAGGAGGCAACTCTGTGCTTCTTAATTTTGCTGTGAGCCTAAATTTAAACTCTAAAAAAGTTTAATTTGAAAAAATTTAAGGTATAATGTACATATAGTGAAATTTACATATAGTGAAATTTACATATAGTGAAATCGGTATTACGTGTATAGTTGATTGAGTTCTAACCAGTCTATAAACCAGCACCCAAGTAAGGATATGGAACATTTTCATCACAGCAGAAAGTTCCTGGGTACCCTTTTGCAGTCAGTTAATTTCACGGCTATTTAAACTCTCAATCAACTCTCAACATGTGGCCAGATTCTGCCCAACTCCAGCTGTTCTGGAAGATTCCGCTTGGTTACCTGGTCCCTGTGCAGCTGTTCTTGGTACCCAAGGCAGAGGGACCAGGTGGTCCCTCTCCCCACCCCTATCCCCTTCCCCAGACCTCTTCATGGGGGGTCCTCATTTGCATATCCGTCTCCCACTGGGCTGCGGGCTGCCATTACACTCTGGCCTTGGTAGGTACTCAGCTAGTGTTTGCTGACTGAATGCGTGACCGACTGGAGAAATGAGCAGGTGACCTGGGTCAACGGCAGACAGGATGGCCTTAGTGTGGAGCTTCTGGTGGGAAAGTTGCTGCTCAGGATGCAGCCTTGCAGCTGAAACCCCCTCCCTCCCTCCCTCCATCGTAAGTGCCGCCGCTCAAGCCCCCAACCTGTCTTTGCTTTTCCTTCCTCCCGCACCTACAGCTGCCGCAGCGGATCCCGCTGGTTCTGCCCCAATAGCTGGCTCGAATCCGCCCCTTCTTTTCTTCTCCACGGCCCCATCCTCAGCTCAAACCACCACACCCCTTGCCTGGACAGTTAAGTGGCCCCCAGACTGGTTTCCCCACGTCTGTGTTTTCCACCCACATCCCTTCTCCTCTCCCAAACGACCCTTTTCGCGTCCCTCCCCTGTTGAAAGTCCCCCATAGATTCCCGTTGAGCTTAGCATAAATCCTAAACTGCCTCTGCTGACCTGGACCCCTGGCCTGGCCTGCTGCCCCAGGCCTCCCGTCGCTCTCAGAGGCCTCCTTGTCCCTTGAGCTGTCCCTCCCTCGGGGCGGGGCTTGTCACTTGTGGCCTCTGTAGCCTCTGTGGAATGATCTTCCCTCAGCTGAGCACGTGGCCGGCTCCTCATCTGTGGGGGGTTCTCAGCTGAAGCTTCTTCAGGGAGGGCTTCTCTACCCCAGTCACCCCACAGTGGGCCCTCGCTCTGCCGTAGCACTTGCTTCTTTCTCCTTACTCATACCTCCCTGCCTTCTTCTCTCATTTGTCCTTTCTCTCCTCCTCTTCCTTCTAAGTATTTATCCAAAGCTGTATATGCATTTTGGACATTCTGGTTTATTTATTTAACCCTCTCCCCCCTCCCCACCTCCAACCAGAATATAAGCTCCACGGGGATGGTGGCGGTGCTTCCTGGGGACATCCCCGTGTGTCGCAGGCCCTCTCAGGGTATAGTCTCTTGACACCAAGCAGATTTTCATGAACTATTTCTGAGTGCACACGTGACCCAGCGAGAGGTTATCTATGATTCTATGATGGGAACAGTGGAAGAAACATTTTAAAAATCAGTCTTCAGGTATGTCAACACTCTCGGGTACCCATGATGGGTTCCTAAGAAAAAGTGCACAGGGATGGCTCTGTGTCAGCCTGTGATCCTCAGCAGGGTCAGTGGGGGCTGTGGGGAGAGGGCTCACAGTGGTGACACTGTCCTCCCTTTGCTGCGTGGGGGCAGGTGAGGACACAGCAGGTGCCCTTTTGATGCCCACCCTGGCAGTGCTGCTTGCTCCGTGGGTGTCTGGCCCACGCAAGTGCATTTCATGATAACATCGTGTAAAGCATCATATAAAGACATTGAAGGGAAAGAATGATCTGACTTGAATAATAGTCTCTCTTCTAATTACAGAAAGCTGTGTGGTTTGAAAGGAGAAGAGTTTTCCATTAGGAGGCCTCTAAAAATAGTGCCGGTGATTTGAACCGCCTTCTTCAGTGTCAGCCTGAATGCTAATTACATTAGCAAATCATTCTGGCAGTGGAAATGGACTCTGACCACTGGGCACAGCCTCTTGTAACTGTCCCATTGGTTGCTGATGGGAGCCCTTTGAAAACACACACACACACACACACACACACACACACACACACACACACCTTTCTTGTGCTTGCATAGGTGCCTCTCAGTGTAAAGTTCATTGCGCCCGACTTATAAGGGCAGAAACTCACGAATCCTTTAGGTGAATGCCACATGGGGCGCAGGCATTCATCAGGCAGCTGCTGGGAAGTTGGACATTTGGCCAGAAGGAGAAAAAAGGGCTGGTGACTGCAGGGGAGGCAGCCACGCGCAGAGCAGTGCACACACACCGCCAGTCTCTCCCGGCACCACGTGGGGCTGCTTTCCATCATCCTGGCCTTTGGTGGTCTGGGGCCCTCTTTCTCTCTCTCCTTCTGGAAAATGCACGGGAATGGCTTGACTCCTGAGGAAACATGAGAGGTTTCCTGTATAGGTCCCTTGTCTGTGGAAGGTCCCCAGGTCTTGTGGAGCCAAGTTGGGGGGATGCCGGGCCCATGGGGCAAAAGGTAGCATTTGCTTATTATTATTTTGGGGGGTTTGGCATTCCATGGTGGGGGATTTGCAGTATGATGTTTATGAAGCGTTGCAGCTTCTGGATTTAATTTAAACTTTATTCCAATATCGTGCACACTGCCCAGAGGCTCAGAGGCAGCTGATTGAGGCTGACATGACTTATAGCAGGGCTGTTTGGGGAGTGGTGATCTGGCAGACCCCTCGAGGTCCTGCGGCTGTCTGGGAGATGAGGTGGTACACACACTGGAGTTGGGGGGCTGCTGTGGGCAGGCAGGAGGGATAAGCTACGGCTTAGCATTGGCCTGACATTTGCGTAGTGTTTCCAGTTTGTGAGGCATCTATTCCATCTCTCTTCTGAGCTAGGGAGGCATCGGGGTCCCATTTTATAGATGCTCTTACTGAGGCTCAGTAAGGTTAAATGTTGAGGTTAGGACATGTTCCCCTTTCGTGTTTCTGCGGAGGCTTCTGGTGTGAAATACGAGGATGTGGGAATTGGAACTGAAGCAGGTGTGGGTAGCTGGCAGGGGCGCTTTCTGGAGTTGGCAAGGCCGTTCCTGGCAGTGGGATGTGGGTGCGCAAGAACGTGGGGGCAGAGCCTGTGGATGGTGCGACCTCATTTCCGAGCCTGGACCTCACTGGTGGAGTGACGAGGAGGGGAGAGCGTTGGGAGATGAGGCTCGGGGAGCCCAGACAGACCCCGGGGTTTGGATGTTGTCCTCCGGATGGCCGGGAAGAACCAGAGGGTGTATGTGTGAGCTGGTCCACTGACGGGGGTGGAGAAGGCCAAGTTTCAGGGCAGGATGAAGGATGGGGTGGGTGAGGATGGGGTGGGAGGCAGTGAAATGAGAGAAGTCACTGGCAGGAGGGGCTGCCGTTGCGCTGTTGGGGATCTGACAGCAGGGTTCCCAGAGGCAGGGAAGAGGGTGGCCAGGCCTGAAGGAGGACGAGCACGCATGTGACAGGCAGGGCAGGGGTGAGGCAGGAGGGCCCGGGGCCGCAGGAAGGTCTGAGGCTTGATGCGCTGGGCTGGGCATCTCTTGGTTACCTCTGCCCCGGAATGGAAACCTCAGGGGTGCAGTCACTATGTATCGGGGGTCTGGGACTGAGGAAGGAGGAGCCTACAGGGTCACCTGCCCAACCTCCTGGTTTGCAGATGGGCAACTGAGGCTCTGAAAAGCTAAGGCACAGAGAGTGACATCTCTGGAACTAAAGCAACTCTGGTCCAGGGCTTTCACTCTGTACTGCTGTCTCTGGGAGCACGGCTTCATTGTCAAGGTTACACCATCCTTACGTCTGGAAACACTTGGCCACACACGGCCCAGCTCCCAGGCGGTGCTGTGTTCAGCAGGATTTTCTTATTCCCTCTTCGCCTTTGTTAAAAGGCCCACGTCACTGCTCGCACGCTTCAGAAATAGCCTGGCGGAGGGGAGCCTGGTGCAGGTGGCATGCAGGTGCCTAATAAGGGGGCTGCCAAGCCCGGCTCCCTCCTCATCTTGGGTCACTTCTCTGCACAGCTGCCACCTGCTTGGCTTGGAGCATCACTGGGTGCTCTCTCAGGGACCCCAGTTCCCCAGTGCAGGGAAGGCCGTGTCCTCACTAGGAAGGGCGTTCCAGTGGGTGAGTGGAGTGGAGTCAACGGGGGTGGGGGGGTGCCACGACTGGAAAGACAGGTGGCTGCAGAGGGGACAGCACTGGGGGGGGGGAGCCTGAATGCAGGAGGGTGAGACAGTCTGGCCAGGGGAGGGACTCATGAACAAAAGAAGTGGAGTGAGGTTGGAAGCACAGGGTAAGGACAGAGTCGGGGAGAGCCCACGCCAGCCTTTCCTGAACACGTGCCCTGTGCCAGGGATTGTGCTAAGTGTGATCACACCTCAGTGAATGAGACATACAAGGTTAGCAGTCGGAATGATAATGCACTTTGGCGCTTCCCATGGCGAGACCCTGCTCTGAGCACTTGATCCGTATTACCTCATTTACTCCCCACAAGTCTGTGAGGTGGAAATTATTATTATCCCCATTTTCCAGATGAGGACGCCGAGGCACAGAGAGGTGAGGTGACCTGCTCAGGACCCAGCTGCTGAGTGACTGAGCCAGGACCTGAACTCGAACACCTGACCCAGGACCCACTCTCTCGGCCACTGGAACAGCCTGTCTCTTACTCAAGCATTAAACAGTCAGAAAAGGATGACCTTGAGCAGAGGGCATTGTAAGGAAAAGGACAGGATGCAGAGCCAGGAAACGAGGGCAGAAAGGCAAGTCCTACTTGAGGCAGAATCTTCCAGAAAGGGCCCTCTGAGGAAGTGACATTTAAGCTGAGACCTGAAGGATAAAAGAGAGATTTTATTTATGTAACCAATACCTGGGAAGGTCTCTTTTGAAAAAGGAAATATTGCATATTGGCTTTAATTGTTGTTATGCCATTTTGGTTTCACTTCGTAAGTCTCACGTATTCTTTCCCCAGAGAGGGAGCTAACTGCTGTGTGAACTGAGGTGGGGTGCGCTCCCCTGGGTGGGGGCTAACCGGGGAGGCACTGGTCCTGACCAGGTTAACCAATGCCATGGGCTGAGCATTTCCCCAGAAAACTCCCGTTTCTGTCAGGCTACAGCTACGCCTGGCAAGCCTTTTTCCATTTGGATCTCTGGGGTGTTTAAAAAATTAATTGGTTTAGCTCCAGCTTTTCCTCTTTTGATAATGAGATCCACTGTAAAGTGTAAAGCGGCTATGCCAGCTGGGAAATGCTCTCTGCACATTGCAAAGTCCCCTCCCCCCAAGCCCGGGGGCTCCATCACTGGGACACAGAGAAGAGTGTACCCTGGTCTCATGGGAGTAGCGGGTCCTCTTCATGCTGTGCACCCCGGAAGGGCTCCATGACGTCAGGGAGGGACCTAGGACTGGGTGATGATACAGGCGGCAGGACAGGGCAGGCGGGAGCCCCAGATCTCAGGCTGTGCCAGAAAGTCGGGAGGGGCCACTTAGAGAAAACTGCAGTACAGGCGATGAGGACTTCGAAAGTCAATTTCAGTGCCTGATTGTTTAGTGAGCACCTACTGTGTGCCAGGCACCGGGACTGAGAGAAATCAGGCTGTGGACTCTGTTCTCAAGGTCTTTTTCATGCAGCCAGTCAGCATTTATTGAGCACCTTCTGTATACGGGAGGGATGCCAACTGCTCTCCAGTGTTCCCTCTCCTGGAGGAGTCCACGGGGTGGTGGGGAAATCATTGCCATGCCTGCACACCATGTCCTGGGGGCTGCGGGTGACATGTGCTGTAGGAACCTTGGGGGGGGTGGGAAGGGGAGACCTCTCCCAGTTGCAGTCAGAGAGGGCTTCCCCAGGAAGAGGTGTTAGAATTGGACCTCAACGTGCACACAGGAGTTTGCTAGGAGAGGAAGGGCAGGACAGCATCCAGGGAGTGGCACTAGTGTGTGCAAAAGTGGGGGGGTAGCAAAAACGGGTGACAAGGAAAAAGGAAGGGCATGGTGTGGAGGTCACATTTCTCCGTTAGGCAGCAGGGAGCATGCGCCTCACTCTGATAGGACAAGATAACAACAACAACATCGAACCTTAGCTGAGTGCTCACCATGTACCCAGCTTTATGCTAAGCAGTTCTATGCATAATTTTACTCAGTTCTCACCACAATTCTCTATTAGGTCAGTATGGGATTCTCCCACTTTACAGATGAATAAACTGAGGCTAGGATGGTGCAGTCAGTCCCTGCTCCAGGCTGATAGCCAATGAGGGGCAGGGCCAGGATGAGAGGCCCTTAGGCCCATGTTGGTCTGACTCCAGTGGATAACCTGCCACATCCTCAGATGGGCCACTCCTGGTTCGGTAATGACCTCTAGAGGCTGTTTAAATATTAAAATATAAAATAGAAATACCTCAATATTTAACACCCCTCACCTCCAGAATGGAGAATGGAAACAGTAATGACAAACATGCTTTCTGTTTCATCCACTGGAGTCTGGAAGCTTAGGTTTAAAAAAGATCTCAGAATTGTATCCAGGTTGTTACAGTGTTGCCACTTTTGATTGGATACACAAAGCATCGGATTTCTGTCCCTGAAAGTTAGCCTACTTAGAAACAGAAATGGAGTCTTAGCTACAGAATTTATAACTGGAGTGACAATTTACCTTCATTTGCACACAGAGGGGAAACCTTATGCTTGGGTGGAAGGGAAAGTAAGTGTTTGCTGCTCCCAAGAGCTCCCATCTTTTATGCCTGAGCCCCTCAAATCACGCAGAGCTTCAGCCTGGGATTTACAACCAGGAGGTAGCCATCAGTGACACCCCAGGTGTGAAGGAATGAGGCCAAGACTTTAAACAAAAAATTGCAGTTCCCTGATTGTGCCCTTAAGGGTAGATATAATTAAATTGAATTGAAAAACCACCATGCCTGTGCTTTTGGTATATGCAGCGTTGTGATCGTAATCAGGTAATTGTAGTTTGAGAGCAGGGATCTATTTTTCTTACTGTACAGGGGTATTTATATACTATAGTCCCTAGGTAGCAAAAGGGCATATTACAAATGCTTTTAATATACTGCATTCGCTTACCTAATCCCATCTGTTACTCCCTAAAAGTAATCAGACAATTACAGAAGAATAAAAAGTTAATCTGAATTACCAAATCATTCATTTGGGCTGACTTTAGAAGGTCGGTGCCTTGAAATTGATTGGCTCACGCAGTTCAATGGAAAAGAAAAGAATTATTTAAGCTGGTTGACCAAATTCTTCTGTTTTCAAACAGCAATGTGTAGAAATTGTTTCAGTGACTTGTGCCCCGAGTTAATGTAATATTCTCTATTGGCATAAACATTTTAGCAGGGAAAAAAGTGGTTCTCAGCTATGTTTTTCTTTTTCATTGCGTTCATAATCTTTATTGTTTTCTCTTATACAAACAATGAGGGTTCAGGGATGGTGGACATGTGTCCACATGGCACGTGTCAGGAAGCACATGCCTGCTCTCCAGATTGGTGTCACCTGTCTCGATGCCCACCAGTAGTGCTTGAAGACTCCTATAAGTCCATGTCGTCCCCAATGCTGGACACTATTCAGCTTTCTCACTTATGCCCAGCTAATAGTTGCCAGACAGCACCTCATCATTTGAATTTTCATTTCTCTGATGACTGACAACTTCGAGCATCTCTTTATACATTGTTAGCCTTTTGTGTTTTCTCTTCTGTATGTAGCCTGTTCGTATCCAATGTCCATTTTTCTTTTTCTTTTTTTTTT